>NW_023503307.1:5531989-5655644 GCF_014529535.1 Bradysia coprophila
TGTACATCGTCGTTTGTGTACATCGACGACTTTAAGCCTGTAAATGTTAGATTTCTCGATTTTCTTCTACATTTTCTCATTTTCACAGTTTTCTTAGAGGAGACATGAGCATGTATTGGTAGTATACAGCCAGCAAAATAATAATGAAACATATACTACCAACGCAGCGATGCTTTCAATTATTTTTTTTTCCTCAAATCTATTTTTTCTTCTTTAACCCGTTTTTGTCATTACACCAGGTCTGGTATGTGTACCATATTATACACTAGACACATTTTTATGCTACGACGCATACATTCATTTAATGTATAAAAGCTTTTCTTAGTTCGCTTTCGTTAAATCTCTCTTTGATACGACAAACTTATATGTCTGGAACTTTGTGTGTTTCATGATGATATACTTTTTGTACATTATACGTGCAAATGGTACGTATAATATACACACAGTGCCAAGTATATTTCCTTGTGAAACATTCGAACATTTTTCGAAAATCGAAAAAAAAATTCCGCTAAAATGCTAAACTCATCAATTTTATTCTCCCATTTTTTTTCGTTGCAGGCTTTCATCATTTCGGTCTTCCTAGTCATTTAGCGACACACGATTGGAGAAATCTAGCAAATCGTCCAGGTTTTCCACCAACACCTTCTTCAACCATCAAACCGTCCCATTTTCCACCACATATGTTGTCCCGTATCGAACGAACGAATATGGGAATTTCAAGTGGTGAGTGAGCATTTTCTTTCTTTGCAAAAAAAAAAAAAAAAATAAAAAAATATTTTCATCAAGAGTAACGTTTTATTTAACTCTGTGTGTTAAATTGTGCACGGAAAATTGAAATTTCATTTTCTTTTTCTTATGATTTCCAGGCACATCACCTATAACCCAGCTAAATCAAAATTCAATCTGCAATCCACACAGTACAACCAGTCCGAAAACATCGCCCAACATTTCCTTAACAAATTCATCACAAATGACACCCACCCTAACCGATGAAAATGACAACAACAATAACGTTGACGAAGGATTTGAAAACGACAACATATCAGTAACTGGATCTCCCCCGTTAGCAAATTCAACAGAAGATGAAGATAAACGTAGTCCGACACCCCCAACCGGTGCGTTTACATCGCTTATACAAAAAAATGCTTCGTCATTTAAGAAAAGTGATTTCTTATCGGGATTTGCATCGCACATACATCAACCTAATCAGCACGTTTTTAATCATGCCCTGGCAGCACAATTATTTTTACAGTCGCCATTAATGCCTCAACCTAGTCAATGGTTATACACACAGTTGTATGGAAATTACAACGATATGCCTTGGTTTCGGAATACATTTCAGAATGGCAGCAATTTTCGGCCAACGGCCATTAATAATGAAGAAAAATGTGATGTTGATAATGGTACGCTGGGCAGCCGGTCGATAACGCTGATTACGCATAATGATGAAACGGAAAATCGATTGTCGCCACCGGTCAGTTCAACACGACGATCGCTCAGTCCAACAGATGAAGACGAAGAAGTGGACGTTACTTGCCGGAAGGGAGATAGCATCGGGCCAATTCGGTGCAGAACACCATCGAAGCATGTTGATGTTTGGCGGCCGTACTAGACGCTTACCAAATAATTTTAATCTTTTGAACGGCGACTTCGTGCTGTGTCTTATCTCCGAAGGAGATTGATGACAGAATTGACTTATTTGACATCGATTGAAACATTTCCCAGTCGTACAGATTGGTTTCTTTTGAAGTCAGTTCCAGCATGTGAATTTTTAGATTCATTTGAGTCCGTGAGAAAAGTATACAAACACATGGATAATGGATATCCATGCGCTTTATCCGGTGAGAAGGAATTTTTTGTTTGAAATTTTTCCCAACATGAAAACATATCGAATTTAAGAAACCCAAAAACAAAAAACCAAAAATATTTTCCTAAAATAGTTCAACTAACTTAAAGCAGAGGCTGCTTAACTCAGTCAATTCAATTTAGATTCGTTAAATTTGTTGGACTACAGCAATAAAATATAGGATCTATAGCACAGTAGACTGCCATCTTCCTAACGATTATATGGGATGCTTGCATCCCAGTCCTTTTGTAATGTTAAGGTTCGGAACAGGTTTGGGGTTAAACTGAACCGGATACAGGAACCTGAATTTTTGATTTCGGGTTTGACCCGAGTTTCACCTGATTTTTTGTTTCCCCTTGTTTCTGAAAATTTTTAGGTTTGGGTCAAACCCGAAAGTGAAAATTAAATTTCAGGTCCAATTCGGGTCAAACCGTTTCAGGATCAGATTAGGTTCGGGTTGAACCCAAAATCTCAAATTCAGCTTCAAGTGAAAAGTGCAGAATAACCACTTGGGTTCATTAATTATTCTTTGACACTTGGATTAAAATAGGCAGTTACCACTCCACAAGAAATGTCTGCACTTTCATCGCATTCAGAGTGAAAAGCCTTTGACCGTCTTGTTTCCTGGAAATTTTGAATTCGGTACTAAGCCATAAAACGCTCCACATTCTGCTCCGTTGATTGAGAGTGAAAATTTCAGAAAATAATCCCAAAATCTCTCCCTTCAGTCATTTTTTTTTTTATCTTCTTCGTATCTCCTTGTTGCACCTGTATACAGTCGAATATCATCATTTTCGAAAATGGTTCCGTCTCTCGTTGACCAAGCAAGAATTTTGTATAAAGTAGAGATTCGGAAATTTCAAAATTTGGAGCTTTATAAGTTTATCTGATTGTGGAAAGTTTGGCCAAAAGTTACGTATTTGAAAGAAATGTTATTAATTCTATGTGATTTTCTAGTATCTGTTGAAAAATTCTTAAAACCCAACAACCTAGCAGAGTTTGCAAAATTTTGCTAGACGTTCCTTCTGGTCAGAACCTCTTCAACCACACCAACTGCTAAAATTCTTAATATAAAATGCAGGCCGTCGAGAGTTATACAAAATACCGATGAGAGTTATTTTGTATGGCCGATAAGCACTATAAGAGTAATTTTTCCCTTTTTGTCTGATAGGTACGATAGATTTGAAAGGACAGAGTTTTTATTTTATGAAGACCTGCAATACTAGTGCTAGAGCTAGAGCTCTACCAGAACAACCAACGCATTCACTTGGAACGGCTGACATTTGGGCCTTAGCAAAATGTCAGGATTTCGCCCATTTCAAGGGAATGCCTTCAGGCCATTCCACTCATTGAAACGTTTTCTAATAGTGCTAGCAACTACTTTAGGCGAAATTTGAAATCAAAAATTGAAAAATCATAGCTGAGACCTTAATACACCGGCAAAACCGAATTCTAGCCGAAATAGTTTATCATTTTCGAAACCATTCATAATGGAGTACATCTCGTGTCGAATATTGGTTTCTACTAAAATACGTTCTTTGATGTGTAGTGTACACACACTTCTTGTAATGATTAAAGAAACAAACTCTAGTCTGTATATTTCGATAATTTAGCAAAATTCGTACGTTTTTAAGAGTAAAATAAATACGAGCAGGGAAAACGATTAGATGAAGAAATGACCTATGTTTCTATGGTAATCAATGCTATCACATATAATGGTTATAGTGACGCCAGGGTTTTCGTTTGTACAGCGCTGCTACCTATTCTCCAGTGCGGTATTTGATTAAATTTGTCGTTCGAGGGCAAAGCTGAAATTTAGAAGTCTATGTAAATATCTTAAGCAGAATAAAGGTTAAATGCAATTAAAGGTATTAACACAGCCCAACCCTGATTGAACCCATACACCACAGAGTGTTCGATGACACTGATTACTATAGAAATATCCATTTTCATTTTAATATTGAAAAAAAACTAATTTGTGTGGGGGAGTTGCGGGAAGCGGTGATGTTGATTAAACATTCTATATTTATGATGAAATTTACATTTCATTAGACTGTTCGAATACCATGATTTCAAAGATTTCGTTGGTTTTGTAATTTTTCGAATTCAACTCTAATTGATCGTTTGAATCTAAAAATGAGAAACGTGAGAAATAATTTCCTTCTCTGCCAACTGGATTATCCATCGAGAAATAGATTCCGTTGTAATTCAAACTTTTCACAAACATTTGATCATTTGAACATTTACATATTGCAGTTTTTCTAGGTTTTGATAGTAAACTTTGCAGAAATGTGACACATTTAAAAAAAATTTTGGACTTGTGAAGGCTCACCAACGCTTTCATATCCGTTAAAAAACGAATGTGTTTCAAATGTGTATCAACTTTTTTTTTCGAATGTTATACCCCAATACATTTTATGCTTAATTCGCATTTTTATGGATAGTACTTGGCCTGTAAATTTCTTTATATATTCAATTAAATACGGGATTTAGAGTCAAAAATCAACGTTTCCCGCAACTCTCTGTAATTTTCAACTGAAACTATTGTAACTATAAATCTTAATTGTAAATAACTACTCGGTAGATGTATTAATTCAAAGCAAACCAAAAAAAAACTAAAAAGAATCGAAAAAAGTTTTTACATAAATTTATCAAAGTTAAAAAATAAAATAAAAAATTAAAAAAAATGTAATTTGGTAAAATATAGCATCGACACGACATTTTGATTTGATATTCAAAATATTGTTATCGGTACCTACACCTACATTAAGAAGGTCACGTGTCTAGTATTTATAATGAGATTTAAAAGTAAAAAAAAAAAACAGAAGAAACTAAATTAATTAATAATTTAAATGTACGTAGGTATTGTAAAGATGAATATATAAGAAAACTATTTGTGAAAACTAAAATGGAATTTAAATGTATTTAGTAAAGTATTGCCACATCAAATTTAATTCGGATTGTCCTTTGACAGAACTCCCAGTAAATTGAGTTTTGTCATTGAGTACTTGTGGTTTCATATTTGCACGGAAAAGATGTAAAACGTAAAACACTGATGTACGTACAGGACGTGTACGATTTACGTGTGAGACGCAAATACCACATCTCGTACAATGTATATTTTTAAGTCGTAAAAAATCACGTCTTTCTCGCGTGAAGAACAAATGAGTGAACCATTGGCTCGAAAATTGGTCTTGTTGTCGTTAGTTGAGCTACGACAAGACCGATAGTTCTCATTTGTCAATTTTACGAGCGGTACGTTTCACACGTAAATAGTCAATATTATTTGCCTAACTCGTACTAGAATCCCAAATGGTCATAAATTTTTAATCGATTGACACCCACTACAACCATGTAACTTCTTTGGTCACCGAATTGCCGAAATAACGCAATAAATTTCCCGCTGATGTTGATTCCTTTTTCTCACTGATGCGACAATAAAGCGCCGACTCTCCTTTAGAGATCAGATTTGTACTATAATTCATTGATCTTCCCTCAGGTAATCAAAATTGTCGTTTTGATTTCTCAGATTAGCAAAGTCGGTTGAATGGGTCCGGACGAAAGAGTAATATATCTTCAGAGATATCAACCTAAAAACAGATAAGAGATCAGAAAATGGGATATATTGACAATACCAATCAGAGGAAAAAGTTTATGAACTCGATCATGATGTTTCATAAATTAAGATTGAAAAGTAAAAATAATGTGAAAATTTTGAGAATTCAGTTTTACCGTTTTACAACTATCTCGTTAAATCATTTCAGTTGTCAGCGTTTCACAACGTAAATACCCCGTACAAGTTTCAACATTCTCTACCGGTTTCCCTAAGCATTTTAGGTTAAAAACAGCACTGTCAGAAAACTTTAATTGAATTTCAACTACAAACTTCATTGACATCAATGGAGAGAGAATTGAAGGTTTGTATTTGTTTCAACATTATGTTGGTGCCACTATTGTCACTGGTTAAAAAACAATTGCAGATGTATTGAAAAAGATAATGCATCCAACGTTCAACGTAATTTTGAGGCTTGCTAGTGGTATAGTTGATGAGGGAACAAGATGGATCCATTAGTAGTACGTTACATACTGGGTCAAGTAAATGAGTCATGATTACACGAGTTAAAATGTGTTTATTGAGCATATATGAGAGTGTGAATGTTTGTAAAACAAGTAGACACATAGCCGGGAAGAGGTGACTAACTTCATAAGAGAATATTGGCACTTCCGATACACTGTGTAGATGGGAAAAAGCAAAGACCACTAGTTGTTGTCTTATTTTTCATATACTTTTTACGTATCGTGATATTTGCTAGTATAGCTAGTTTACACCTAAAGTACCAATATTCTTCTTCTTCTTTTTCAGCCTGTTTCTATCCGCTGCTGGATGTAGGCCTCCCCAATATGTTTCCATTTCGAACGATCCATTGCCACTTCTTACCAATTTTTGCCTGTAATTTTCTTAATTTCGTTTGTTCACCTCTCTGGACTCTGGTGGCCTGCCTCTAGGTCGTGTTATAGGTGGTCTCCGGTTCATAATCATTTTGGTCCCACATTCGGCTGTCCTTCTTGCAATATTTCACGCCCAGCTTCACTACAAAGATGCTATTCTTTCCATGACATCAACAGGTTTCGCTCTTAATTTATATTCGGAGACTTTTGTTAACGTTAACGTTTCCGCTCCATATATGAGCACGGGAAGGACACATGTGTCGAAAACGATCAGCTAAATGTAGAAAGGCGACAAGTAGCATTAGCGAATCAAAGATTAGATTAGCGAATTATAAGAATTACTGAACTCGTTCGTCTAAGTTAGGAAAAACTTTTTTCCTAAACGATGCGGGTACGATGTTGTTATATTTCAACACTAGATAGGAAACGGTATGCTAAAAGGGTTTTTAATCGAATTCGATTCGAAAACTAGCCTCTATCGAAAACCAGGAAAGCCTCTTACCATGCGTTAGGAAAAGAACTATTAATATCACAGTTATCACCGTTGATAAGTTTTTACTACATACTACCGAAGTGGTTACCATACACAGCAAACACAACCTACCGGGCGCCCTTTCTCACCGATTTTTTCTCTTTTGAAATCTGTACTTACGTTTAACGACAGCGCTAAGTATATAATAACCAATATCCATACCATCATCGACGTGCGTAAAAAGGATTTTCTAACGAAGTGATATTGAAATGGACAAATTTATTAAAGTGTTCTTCGAGCATCTTATTTCATTTTTATTATATTCAACCGTTATAATGATTATAAAACGTCCCTTTTCGACTATTTCCACCATAAATCAATCGATAAGCATATTTGGCCAAGCCACTTGTATATCGAACGTATTCGATAAAAACCATCATCATATTCCAGGCGAAAAAAAAAACCGAATCAACTTAAATTCAACTGACCATACAGCTCTCAAGATGATAATAAAAAGAGACTATTACCAATTTTTTATGGCATTAAATTGGTCGTCCCATGCATGTTCCACCGAAAATGGATTCAATATCAAGACTCATAAAATCGATTGATTTCTTCGAATGGTTAGTGAGAAACGTCTTGCAGATATTATGTAGAATATAACGTATATATGTGTGTGCTGGGGGGTATGTGGATTCGACCGAAAACAAGACATATATATACAGAAAAAATCATTCAAATAAAAGTAATTGATTCGGCCAATGATACTTTTTATTGATATGGCCATGCATTTATGTTTTTATTATATTTGTCAACTCAAATTTATTGTGCTTGATGGTAGTAACCATTGTTTCAGTTTTTGGGGGATACAGAATACCGTGTGGACACTCATTGAACTGTAAGTAGCATCATGTTTGATAGTAAACCGATATTATTAGGGTGTATAAAAGAAAGCGAATGTCAATAAATTGCTGTATCGCTGATCACGTGTATTGAAAGTTAATAAATTAAGAGAATGACCGGCATCCTCTTCGGTGTACGTAATCTAACTAAACGCAAAAAATGAAGAAAGCGATGTTCGTCGGTTGTTTTGTAGAAGAAATAAGAAAACGCGTCATGTTCTACTGTTTGGCAAAATTGGAAAATTAATGATGTTTTATATTAAGTTTAAATTTGTTCATTGTCGGACTAAAAAGCTTACATCTAACACATTATATATTGAATTTGAATAGCGGGGAGCGGTGTACGATTTTCCAATAATGAATTTAAGACGAACATAACAATGATTGATATTCCTTTTCGCTTATAATTATCGTCACTTCCATGGACATTTTGATTAAAAAACTCTTGTTCAACGAAATTATTCTGCACTTCGCACAAGCGATATAATTTAAACATCAAAGATTTTGCTGAACATATCGGTTCCTTATTTACAAACTCTAAATCGAAAGCATTTATCATCGAATTTCAAAATTATGTTAGAGTGCGGTGGGCATACACAAATTCTCGTGTATTTTTGGGGATAACATTGTATTCGCGATTACGTATTTTTCGCTAAGCGTACGTTTTACAAATTGATACGAAATCTATTACTTCATTAGTCTTCATGTGTGGTGTTTAAAGGCTATATTAATTGATTGTTCATCTATGGAGTGGATAACAGATGATGCAGCCGTCTGGTACATGTCATATGGCGACTCATGATCTCGAAACGATTAATGCTTTGTTAGCTTTTCTTTTAAATTAATAAGATATTAGGTAAGTAACACAAGATCTTGGTAAACGTCTTTGTTTGGAAGGGTGGAGTCGGCATCTCTAATAATAACAATAATAATCTGCCTCAAGAACCAGTTGCCAGTACATGTGTGAAGGTTCAAAGCTCAACCGGGGGACACATGACAGACTTAAACCGATTGTAAGATTTGTAAACAAAACAAAGTTGATTGAATCGTTTCAAGTCAAATGAAGGTAAGTGTATAGCTTTTGCACGGTGGGAAAAGAATTGTTGGCAGTACCGGCAACGGACTACTACTAGTCTCGTACCAAGTACATAATAGATGTATTGGAGCAGACGACCTTAACACTGCTATTTAGTTGTTAAAGTGCTTCAATCACACAAGCTTCCAACAATTACATAGGTTATTTTACACAAAAACAGCTTCGCCTCGGACCGGTAATCCTTACACAAGACTTAGACCAACACACGAGCTGGTCCCGGTGGAATTTCCCAGTGAGTTCGAACGTCTAAATAGTTGGGGCCATTGTGTCAATCCGCTCGCTTTGCGTTTTTCGAGCTGTTCACTTATCATACATGATTGGAAATGAAAAGTTGTGGAACCAATCTTCTCTTTCGATAATTGACTTTTTCAGTACATTTTTGGCGAACGCAGCCATTTTTTCTGACATAAGGGCCTGAAATGGAATTATTTTATTCGAAAACGGCTTCGCCTCGGTACGGTACACCTCACCCAAGACGTACCATTTCCATCATTTGTCCCATGGCATTGGTGAATTGGTGAGTAATGTAGTATTACTGACAGAGCCCCGCAAAATAAGTCATTACTTAATTGACATGAGTGTTATAAGTGTTGTGTGATCAAAGCCCGGCGTGCCGAAGGTAATCTTCACAATTGGTTAAATAAACAGTTCCAAACAAGTGAGTAAGTGTGAAATGGGTTTTACTACTTATATCAATGAAGTAATGACTCATTTTGTGGGGTTAACGTGAGGAAACATAGTAACGTATTTAGGCATTAGTAGGAAATAAATTTCGACACAAAAATAACTGTCACAATGTGTATGTCATATGTCATGTTCGTTGGAATTATTAAACAGGAATTATTAAATTCGTCGAAATATCCCTTTGCTCTCAAATTAAAAATCCAATTTTATTTTCTGTTAAAATGCATTTTGAATATATATGTATAAAACGGTCGACAACCTTTTAATTACAAAATATTATGTCAATAACAGCAACATTATTTTAATTAGCAATTAAATTGATTGTTTTATATTTGCATGCAAAAATTAAAAAAAAAATTGCCGAATTAAAAAATAGCTTTAGCCATAAAACCAGACAATTCGGATAAAATAGACACCACAGAGCAATAGTATAGGGTTTGGTCAGCAAAATGAAATCAATATTTAATTAATAATGTTTTTTTGTGTGTGTGAATTGACTACGTACTAAATGTTTCGGTGCTTTGATTATAAAATGTTTTAATTAAACGTTATGGGACAACAGTTTGTGTACGGTGGGTAGTTGGATATACTAAGGAAAATAAAAATTGAGTTGAATTGGCACCTGAGATGTTCTGTAGAGGCAGCCTCGTACCCATGTCTTATTATACTCGTTTGAAAACTTGTGTAATAATACTTCAAAATTCCAAATATGAAGTGAGTACGAGTTACTGCATCTAGAATCTAGAGTCATAGACAACATATACTATTCACTCACACAATTTATGAAGATTGTGACGATATATATATTCTGACCAAATATACGAAGATCGTGACGTTATATAGAATCCGACAAAAATATATGAAGGTTGTGACGATATAAAAAAATCCGACTAAAATATATGAAGGAATCGACGATATAAAAAATCACACCAAAATATATGAAGGCTGTGACATATAGAATCCGGAAAAATATGTAACTTTGTGACGATAAAAGACATGGATACGAGGTTGCCTTCTAATCTCTTCTGAACAAAGTATTGTTCCATGGGAACAAAATTCTAGAAACTGTTACCAATAAGATCTTCTGGATTTGGTTGTCTTATTACACAAGCTTTCAAACGAGTATAATAAGACATGGGTACAAGGCTGCCTTCTGATCACTTCTGAAGAATACGCAATTTTATGAATATCAATGCAAATGTATAGAACATATGGTTCTTCGCATAATACAATGCGATTCCATACAATGATAGCTAACATTGTTAACAAAAGGGCTTCTCACGTCAAAACAAAATGGTGGTCGTCCATCAATTAGCTATGACACATGTCATTCAAAGCTTGTGGTAGAATTAACTTTGGAGTATGACGTTAGATGGCAGTGACCGTCATTTCAGTTAGAATTCACTAGCCCCAGTTTTACCGAAGATTGTTCATATAGAACTTACAACTTTCGGTTCAGTACCCATATCAACATATCAAGTTGAATGACTTGACTGACGATTGGCACGATATGCGGAAATGTTGATGCTTCAATAGTATGTTCAAGAACACAACTGTTCTAGTTGAGTTCATACTGAGCGTCATTCAATGACAAAAATTAATTCCATTAAAATTTCTCTCAGCCTATGTTTGCCTGTTACTCCTCATTTGATCGAAAAATCTAGTAAAATCCAATTTCTTCATTTGAATTGTCTTATCATTTCTCTCGAACGATCATGTTAATAAATTGGTGACTCGTTATTGAGTTTTTGAGAAATAGTACATTACTTACCAATGGTGAAAATGGTGGAAATGATGCTTATTGTTTTTCGATACGAGTCGCATATAAATGACGTCACTCTATTTTATTCCATTTTTGACCCCCTCTTACTTGCGTCAGCACACAATTGATTTAAACATAGGGTTACACTGGAGAGATGGCCTGGTAGTGTTTTTATTGTTAAACATGTCAGGGTATCGATGTGGGTTAAGACAAATACCTCCGTACCACCATATAAAACCCCCCAAATATAATTTTGTGGACTTAATCGTCATACGTTTGTGTCTTTATGTAATAATTCCTTTGAGCCTTAGCTTAGACCACAATAACCCCCAAAAAAGTGGGAACTAAAAATGCGAGATCAACGCCTCGAGAATATTTTGACATTGGGAACGATGCGTAGTCAGTTTTGCCTAACTTGGTTATCTACGTTTTTAAAATTTTGCGCTCTTTACAAATGCAGGCAAGCTTTGTATCGTCAAAAATATCTCGAGGTGGGATCTCGCATTTTTTTTGTTCGATATCCTTCATCTATCAGTTTTTTAAATTCTTTGACTTATTCTCAGAATTCTTTCAATACTCTCGAAATTTCCATTAGGAATTCTCAAAAATTAGTAAATTGATTGGTGCTCAGTCTACCTTCTTTAATTAAAAAATGGCCCTGTTGGTAATAACTAAAGCACTTCACTTTCAGCCACTTTGATTTTACGAAAAAACCATTCACTTTTGACTGAACGCACATTCCAATTTTGCTTATAATTTCCATACACAAATCCGCCCAAATATAGAATTGTATTACAATTTAAGAAAACAGGATCAATTTTCTCCCGAAAAATATTTGCGCTTCAACAGGAATAAATAAATAAATAAAAAAGAAACGAGAAGACGAAGAAATTTCATCAACCAAATGAAATTGGTTACACTTTGGCTGACAATATACAAAGTAGAATTATTCGGAATGGAATGGGTGGGTTGTTTTTCAATTGTAATATATTTGTTCGGGTGATTTAGTTGAGAAAAGTTTGCCGTCTTGTTTCCTTGATCTATTAAACATCTTTGAAAATTTGGCCCATCGAACCTATCGAACATATTGGTCCTATTAAATAAGCAAATCAAACATTTTGGGGGAAACCAATGAATAGTTTGGAAAACATTTTGTCGGAATTAAATAAATGGCTTATGTTTAACATAGCAAAGAATACAATAGCATCAAGAGTTATACGGATTTATTATGAAGACAAGGAAGAGACATTATTGTGTGTTGAGGAGGAAAATTTCATAAAAATTCAAAAGACGACGAAACAAATGGAAATTATTTATTCAAACCCCAACTGAAAATCCTTTTAAGAAAAATCCTTTTTTTTCATGTCATTGCTAACTTTTTTGAGCAATCCTTTTAAGAGCCTTTGATTATCACTGAATAAATCTTAATCGTCAACAAGGATAACGAATAAGAAAAAAAAACTCTTTTGTTCTTTTCAACGCAAAAATTTCTAGGCGACCCTTACCAAATTAGAATATGCAATGGGGACGAAAGACAGATAATTTTTAATTAAGACTTTTGTTGACAACATAAGTTTTTTTTCGTTACGGTTTCTATCGTCGAGCTTGTTTTAAGATGTTCTCTCGAACTTACAGTCATTTATTATACAGACAAGCGAATCGATAATTTGTTGATATTAATGGAATATGCTGAACTGAGGCATGAGGCAATGCACTTTCTAGTAATGAGAAAATCAGAAATTGGAGTACAGAAACAGTAACGTCAAGTGTTAATGAAGGAAAATTTTCATTTTTGGATGATGAAATTGGTGAATATCGTTCCATCTGTCGAAATCGAAATTTACCCTCAGCACACAGACTAAAATGGACATCTTCGAACTTATTTCACGGTAGTTGGGGCTTTAATATTTTCATATTACTAAGTAGCCCGAGCAACGGCATCAATAGTATAAATATACTCAGTCAGTAGTGTCCGTATTTGATGGGGAACCTTTAATTCAAATGTTCTAGCATTTTTGTTGCATATGCAATTTTCTGAAATACTGATCCAAGCTCCCTGGTACATACAAAATGATGAAAACAAATTCTTCTCAAAATGTTAAACGAAATTACTTTGTTCCAGTAAACGTTGTTGTTTTGAGACGACAATACAAACAGTAATTGTAATGTGAACCCACCTGGGGCACGTGGAACAAAAAACTCTATGAGAAATCCACTCGACTCTTACTACCACAGAGACATCGTCAAGCGACTATGAGGGTGCTATCATTCTTGAACGTCTCGTCTATCCTACCCAACTTGTTCAACGTTGCGATGTTGACTAGTCCACTCTAGTCTGTGACCGCCACTGTGCTCCCAGGTCGAAACAGCATCTTAGCTTCAATTAAATTCACTAAAAGTGAACCCTGGGAAAGGAAAAAGCGTTGGCTTTGTTTGTGAATTTTATCTTCTACTTTTAGCTTTTCGTTTATAGACATTACAGCTGGGAGCAATTTTAGTGTTTCCAACCGTCCTGGTTAAGGACGCAACGATTGAACTGCACTGGATCTTCAATCAGTAATAAAAACATAGCTAACGCCGACCCGTACGAAACACCTATTCGTGTCAAAAGCCTTTAAAATCACTTACATTATCCACTCTTTGCCTTGTTATCATATACAAATAAATTGCCGGAGGCAATATAGACAGCCCCGTACGAAGACAAATTTCATAAATTCCTATTTAAACAGCTATATACCGCTTTATTTACCTATATTTCACTATTAATAAACATTTCACAGAGGAATATATGCTATTATATAGCTCTATATGCCTGTATATAGCTCAATATAGCTGTATATAGGTATATATAGATGTCCATATATGGAATCCCTGAAACCCCACACACATAACTAATTATTTCCATGTTAACAGAAACTATCTAAGTACAAATTTTCCCACTTTATATCGTTTTACTAAAATCCAATATGGCCGCCAGCAGCCATTTTGTTAGGAGACCGGAAATAGTACCGACGCTTTACATTCGTTAATACCTTTCAAACAAAAAAAAAATCATGAAATTCGGTCAAAATTTACTCGAGATATTGTCAAAATACACCACGTTCACTGTACTTCCGAGTAGCCAGATAAGAGCTCACTCCAAGAGACCTAGCTCACGCTCCGGAGAACATAATTTCATAAATTTTTTTTCCCTGATTGGTACGGTCAATACCTATCTAATAAAGCTAAAACAGACGAAATATGTTCAAATGTGGCCGACCTACAAGCAAAAACTGCTTGCCGCCCTGTGCCTGTTCCACACTAAGGGGTCTAACTCACGAGTCGGTCATCCGATTTCCATAAACTTTTTTTTTGTCGATCGGTATTGTAAATACCTTTTATTTGACGTCTCACTTACAAGTTTAACGTTTAAATGTCCGGAGATATCTTCGAAAAACCGTAAAGCACTTATTGGGCCACAGCTCGGGAGAGGTCGATCCAAAATCACTCATCTTCGAACTTGGCCTGTCTTTTGACATTACCAAACGGGAAAAAAAGGAATTTTCAAAATCGGATGCGTTTTACTCAAGTTATCGTGCAGACAGACAGACGGACTTCACTTTATTAGATAGGTATTGACCGTACCAATCAGGGAAAAAAAAGTTCATGAAATTATGTTCTCCGGAGCGTGAGCTAGGTCTCTTTAAGTGAGCTCTTATCTGGCTACTCGGAAGTACAGTGTATTTTGAGAATATCTCGAGTAAATTTTGACCGAATTTCATGAATTTCTTTTTGTTTGAAAGGTATTAACGAATGTAAAGCGTCGGTACTATTTCCGGTCTCCTAACAAAATGGCTGCCGGCGGCCATATTGGATTTTAGTAAAAACGATATAAAGTGGGAAAATTTGTACTTAGATAGTTTCTGTTAACATGGAAATAATTAGTTATGTGTGTGGGGTTTCAGGGATTCCATATATGGACATCTATATATACCTATATACAGCTATATTGAGCTATATACAGGCATATAGAGCTATATAATGGCATATATTTGTCTGTGAAATGTTTATTTATAGTGAAATATAGTTAAATGTAGCGGTACATAGCTGTTTAAATAGGAATTTTTGAAATTTGACTTCGTACGGGGCTGTCTATATTGCCTCCGGCAATTTAGTTGTATATGATAACAAGGCAAAGAGTGGATAATGTAACTGATTTTAAAGGGAGAATAGTTTTTCAGCAGAGAAGAAAATGAAGTAAGAGAAATGAAGAGTTTCACATTAAAGGCTCTTGATACGAATAGGTGTTTCGTACGGGTCGGCGTTAGCTATGTTTTTTTTCGCGGATTTGGCATCTCTAGACAATCACAATAGGTTTCCCCTTACTCAGGGAGTCCAATTCGACGTGTTACAAACGTATGCGTAAACCTATAAGACTTCAGTACTTCGTACGGGTCTAAAAAATTGTTCGGGTTCAGTTTATAGTTTCATTTTATTAGTTGAATTGCCCAGTAAATGAGAGAAAGGAGTTTGCGTTTTGGTTCTGTAAATGGATGAAAGGAGGTCTTTCGATAGTCGCTTCATTATAGTCTAATAGCTTCGCGCTGTGGGTACACAGTTCTACAATTAAGTTGAGCAATTTTGTTTCAATGTCTCGCAACGGTTTTGCAATAAATTCAAGAAACAAGTTTGGCTGCTAGGAATTTCGCTTTGGTTTTGTAAGTGAGTTTTTGATTTGAGTTGAATTGGATTTGATTTTGTGAGTGAACTGTTTTTGCGTAGACTTTCTCTACGAGTGACTCTCATGCGTTGCGTCTGGGGTGCTTCGCAGCAACACCTTGTCATGTCTTGTCAAACTTGAAGTCTTACAGCTGTCTTGTGAACTAATGTGATGGAAGCAACTGACGATGGGCAGTCGTACGCTTGCACGTGACCAACATCACATTCGGAGGTCGAAACGGTCACCTAACGTGACTTATGTGCTGGATTCTCATTCTGTTTTAATTTTAGTTTTAACTTTGCTAGGCATTTCAGTTATGTGTGTTCCCAGAAGCAGTTGAGGCGAATGAATGGATTGTCAGGCTGCACCTATCGCCAGCTGCTCGTACCAAGGATGGCAATGACAACTAAAACGATTCTCAGACTTAGACCCTCTAGACCCCCTTAACCTCTGTGCGTCTTTCTGAAGACGACAGGTAAAAAATCCTGATATTGACTCGATGTAGCTCAGTAATTTGATTGTTTCATTTCCAAATATTTCGCCAGCCAGCAACGGGTGGCATTATCAATGGCTGACAAAAAATTGTAACAGAAACTTAAACTTATGCACCTGGAGTATTAATTGTATAACTATACCAATAATAGACTCTGGGTAAGGAAGTTGTCTTTCCCAAGGCCATCCGTTTAAAAAATTGTATAAAAGATACAATGCGACCCACCCTAAGTCAAATGTTCGATGTCACTATCCATTTTGAATAACCCTTTTCTCATTTGCATACAATATAGTATCTTTCATCACCACTGCAACAAACTATATGAGGAACAAATTTAGTTAAATACGGCATACGTTTCGAACATAATACAGATTCACGGTACACGGAATGGATTATCAAACAATTGATTTTTTTTCTGGGATCACACGCCGACCAAGATCTCGAACACGAGAGATATATTTCTCATGTGTCTTTCATAAACGAATGGATGGACTTTGTGGAACATTTCCATATATTAAATTAGAATAAATTAGTTTAATTACTGTGATGAAACACAGTCAATGACACCCATTTCTCCTGTAACGGCTTTGATTACTAATGAAACGCGAAAGAAGCAGAACAAAAAAACAATATAAAATTTCAATAAATATTGTATTGTGCAAAATGATTGCCAAGAATAAACTCTGTCTCCTCATCGAATTCCCCAATCGGCAATAAAGTTCATAAGAATCAACCCCAATTTAAAGTTAAGAACATGGAAAGATTTAAAGAAAGCAAAAAAAATGTTGTTGCGTTGATTTTTTCTTCATGGTAAGCCAATATATAAAATAATTTTTCACCCCGTCCTTATGTTCATACTGCTATTATCCGGTAGGAAGGAGCAAAAAAAAAATAATATCGAGAATTCACACCCCGAAGATATAATAAAAATCCAAGAAATCAGATGTTATTCTACAGTAGCAATGAAACCGAACCGCTTGCCAGAGAATTTTGTACTTAAGTTAGACTAGCATGATTATGGATTGAGGGTGATTCTGGTATCTGGTACGTCATGGTTTACACACAGCATAGAAGTAGAAGAGAAGAAAAAAAAATAGACACACACACACAACGGTGGTATGAGTGAGAAGTTGGTGATATTTAACGCGACGAAGGGGATATTGAGACTGACGGTCTAACTGTGAATACAATGTGTATATTATATTGCTATCAAACCGAAAAAGGATCTTAATAAGATTTTTTTTTCGCTTCAACCCAAGTGGGGTTGCTATGGGGTTTTTCAATAATCTCTTTATGTGTTTTCATGTGCTAGCAACGCGGGTAGTTTATAATTAAATTTTTTAAAGGGATTGGAAGCTGTCGTTTGTTGAGTAATGATAAACATATTGAATGAATGTTGTTGCTGGCTGATGCTGCTGCTGCTACCGTCAAATGTTGACTACTAATTGCGCATTGTTTTCTTAAATTCTTTTTGGTATTGTGTTTGAGACAATGCTACTTGTATAAGTTACGCAAAACAGAACTTGTTGACAAAATCCCAATATATGATTCGTTCTGGTGCAGCTCTGATAAGAAGGGCTTTGGCAAGAATGTTAGGTATGTAAAAACAGACGAAGAAACAGATTTGGTATCAAATATTAAATCGATACTTTAAACAAAAAAAAATCCGCACCTAGTTAGTAAGACACCTGTAGTACATCCTACAGATCACACCGTATTCTGCAATTATTGTCGGCCATATATGGGAGCTTTTCCAAAGTCCTAGATAAAAGACAATGAAGAACACAAGGAAAAGGTCACAGCCTAGCACTGCTCCTAGCATTAGCACAGAAAATGTTTTTTGTCCGATCGTATCAGAGTAGGTTTGCATTTCTTCGTTAAGACATGAGTCATGCTTTCTTAGTGTGAACTCAATGATTGGCTAAAATAGGATATTCGAACTCGGTCTAAAGAATGTGAGGCTACTGATTTCCAAAGATTTTTTTAAATGTTAAAGATTAAGAAGGTGAGCTCGTTGGCTAGTCAGCGCAATGCGGAGAAAGCTGACGAATTGGAGAAAATCGAAATAATATTCTAAATAGATAGTCCTACAAATGCGATCGAAAGTTTTGTGCTATAGAACCGTGTACCTTACGTACGGATACCACACTTACACTACAAGTCTTACAGCGTCCAGCAAACATGTGAGACCGAATGCTCACTTTGTACATTGGAAGTGACCGTTTGCTCCTAAATGTTTGATGTACCATCGTACGGCTGTACTTATCCATTTATAATTTGACACGTATAAAGTGTGTTAATGAAGTTATACGCCAGACACGTATGCCTGCTAACGTACGACTCGTATTGTTCTACATACGTCTTGTATAAAATACGAGTGGCATGTTTCTTACCTTAGTCATTGTATATTATACAATGACTATGTATGTAAATACGTGTCGTGTGTAAGTACGCATACGTGTCTGGTGTATAACTTCCTTACCACACTTTATACGTGTCAGCCGTAATCTTTTTTCTCAGTGAATAATCAACTGTTGAATTTTTCACATTCAGAGTCCAATTTACTGAAACCGAATATTTAGCGACACAATACAGCCCATCAACCGAATTTATATTCTGTCCAAAAATTACCAGCCCAATAAATTACTTGACTGGAAACGAATAAACGAAATTATCCGACGCTGTCAAATAATCATATATTATTTAAAAAAAAAGTAGCAAAAAGAAATAAACTGCCTTCCGACCCCATAAAAAACTAATATGTTTGTGCGTTATTGTGAAAACGAAAAACCGTAAAGATTTACCGGATTTACCCTCTCCCAAGCCAATGTAAAATCATTCAAAAACCAATTTGTTAAGATCAGACGATATTATTTTCGTCCTTATTTCTTAAGCCATTTACCAAATGTAGTGGCCACCTGATGTTGTTTCGCTATTAGTTATACGTATACGTAAAATAAGATGAAAAAAAAATTCTCTCTCTCAGTCAAAATGTGTTCATAAGTTTGCAGTGTTGGGAAGAAGGCTTTTGCGAAAATTTTCCTTACTTGCACGGTCGTTTAGGGTTAGTTTATTATCTAAAGACCAAAAGGGTCAGATATTTTCCCAATTTATATAAGAATGGTATTTTGTTACGTTGATGTATTGCCGAAACAACCCAAAACTCCCTTATATCATCTATTAAGGAGTATGTCAAGGACATAAATCTTAACCTCTGAGACGGTACATTTTGTTGTTGGTAAAACGGTGTTTGTGTATACAGTGTATACTCGATATCACTGGGTATAATATAGTGATACGCTTCTGTGTTTACACATTGTTTTGTATTACACTATACACCATCTATGACGAGGAATGATTTATAATGGAAAATAATTTTGAGGGTAACACCTAATATATCAAATGTGTGGACGCGTGCCTTCAACAATCAAATCCATAATTCACATGTTGTTTATAAATCATAAATTTTCAACCCTTAAGAAGGAAAAAAAACTTTATTTTTGCACACACACTCTCTCTTCTATCTCTTCTATCTATCGAGATTCAAGACTCGCAAATGTTTGTTTCGTATACCAAAATAGTTTTCTTTTTCCGATTCCAAGTCAACGATGAGATAATATATCGACTATACAATATTCGATATGCTGCCCCCGGTTAATATATTCAATATACGAAAACAGCAGCAGCAACAACAAAGAAGTAAAGGAAGAATTATCGGTTTAAGAACTTTAACATATTCAGCTTAACTGAATCATCACTTTTCTCCATATATTAGCTCTTAAGATCATCATTCTAACGAAAATGAATTATTGAAGAATTAACTGAATATTTTATAAGCCACATAGTACAGAGAGAAAGCTTTTCAATTTAGCTCTATTTCCCAAAAACATTTTCATTCATATCCTTTGAGTGGACCCCAACCTTACAGAAAGGTACCCAACCCGGCTGTGTGCATCTATCTATCTGTCTATATACGTATTATACATGTGTATACGTATGCAGTATGCTACATTATGATTTTCCTTTTCAGATTGAAATCAGTTTTATTTATATGTTTTGGCTATTTGAAACATATTGTTGAAATTCTCAAGGGGTTTAAGGGTTAAAATTGTATTTTCATGTAAATAATGTATAAATTTATGAATAGATATGTGTTGGAAAGACCAACGATGAAATAAAATAAAAAAAAACGAAGAATCTACTTGGGTTCATCATATATACTCTCTTCTTTTCTACGTTAGATGTAGACATACATACAGCCGTACATCAACTGTATACACGTTACTATGGAAAGGTTGATGAAGTTAAGGAATGCTTCGTTGGCGCTTTCATGTACATTTCACATTAAGATTTGAATACATCAAATTGCTTTCCACTTTTCCGAATGTCTCTTAACAAGACTCTCTCCCTTCTCTTTCTCTCACTAGCACCGTACAATTGTATGGGTGAAATATAATAAGAAGTGACCCTTGAACATAAGAAATAATTAGACTGTACACCACACCATAATTAAGTATTTTACAAGCCGCAAGAAGGATATGTCGGATGTCGTATATTATATTGATCCGACTTGCAAATTAATTTGAATAAATTCACTTAGGTTATATGTCACATATCTAGTTAGTGAACTGGATGATTTAGAGTTTGTTTGTTCGTTAAAATATATATTTGTATTAATAGCAAACAAGCAAGCAATTATAAGTTTGATCATATTAAAAACTTTCTTTTTTGTATATGGAAGAAAAACTCTTAACAAAGTTTTCGTAAAAAGTCGAACATAAGTTCATTCTGAAATACTGGAGGGCTTGTTGAGATGTGTATTCCTTACAGATTACCATCCAAAGAAACTACTTACGTTACAAACTTTCTTCTCTTGACATAACGTTCACGCAATCTATGAATTTCTTACGGTGCACAAAATTTAACTATGCTCAATATATTTTTTTGAACCCTATTCACTATGAACAAACTAAATGAAGAATGGGAATAAGGCTCGGAGCAGGTCAGGCCTACCTGAACCTGACCTGAAAATACCGAAACCTGTTTGACCTGAACCCGATTCAATCAAATTTGACCGACCTGATTTTACCTGAAACCAGATTAGAGTGTCAGGTTGTCAGGTTTCAGAAATTCAGGTTCAGGCTAGTCACTTTTTTGATTCTGGGCCTTAAATGGGAAGTACGGCGATCTGACTCGTCACCACAAGAGGATATGGCCTATAGATAATAAAATTTCAAAAAATGAAAATCGCAGCTTTACGAGGCTTTGGTGTAAATTGGATGGAAGACACTTAAGAGGCATCGGTGCTTAGCTAAAATTGTAGTCTACATTTGCTTGTCTCGTATTTCATTTTTGATGATATCCTTTCATCAGAATCCTTTTTGAAAAATGCTTTAAATAAAAATTAGTATTGGTTGTAGTCGTTCGACCAGCTCTGCGAAAAGTTAGCAGTATAACGAAATTTTCATAGACTGTACAGTTTTCTCAGATCTGGTCAAACGAATACATTCGTGGTGGTTTTTGCGGTCCTATATTTTTGAAAAAGGATTCTGGTGGAAAGATATCATCAAAAGTAAACTAAAATCCAGTATTTAAAAACGCCCAGATGCATACTCTTCAGCAAAGCACCGATGCATCTTAAAAACACAGCTAACGCCGACCCGTACGAAACACCTATTCGTATCAAAAGCCTTTAATGTGAAACTCTTCATTTCTCTTACTTCATTTTCTTCTCTGCTGAAAAACTATTCTCCCTTTAAAATCACTTACATTATCCACTCTTTGCCTTGTTATCATATACAACTAAATTGCCGGAGGCAATATAGACAGTCCCGTACGAAGACAAATTTCATAAATTCCTATTTAAACAGCTGTATACCGCTATATTTACCTATATTTTCCTATAAATAAACATTTCACAGATGAATATGCTATTATATAGCTCTATATGCCTGTATATAGCTCAATATAGCTGTATATAGGTATATATAGATGTCCGTATATGGAATCCCTGAAACCCCACACACACAACAAATTATTTCCATGTTAACAGAAACTCTCTAAGTATCATTTTTCCCAAGATATTTCTATTTTACTAAAATCCAATATGGCCGCTGGCAGCCATTTTGTTAGGAGACCGGAAATAGTACCGACGCTTTACATTCGTTAATACCTTTCAAACAAAAAAAAATTCATGAAATTCGGTCAAAATTTACTCGAGATATTGTCAAAATACACCACGTTCACTGTACTTCCGAGTAGCCAGATAAGAGCTCACTCCAAGAGACCTAGCTCACGCTCCGGAGAACATAATTTCATAAAAAAATTTTCCCTGATTGGTACGGTCAATACCTATCTAATAAAGCTAAAACAGACGAAATATGTTCAAATGTGCACGACCTACAAGCAAAAACTGCTTGCCGCCCTGTGCCTGTTACACACCAAGGGGTCTAACTCACGAGTCGGTCATCCGATTTCAATAAACTTTTTTTTTGTCGATCGGTATTGTAAATACCTTTTATTTGACGTATCACTTACAAGTTTAACGTTTAAATGTCCGGAGATATCTTCGAAAAACCGTAAAGCACTTATTGGGCCACAGCTCGGGAGGGGTCGATCCAAAATCACTCATCTTCGAACTTAGCCTGTCTTTTGACATTACCAAACGGGAAAAAAAAGAATTTTCAAAATCGGATGCGTTTTACTCAAGTTATCGTGCAGACGGACAGACGGACAGACGGACAGACGGACAGACAGACAGACGGACAGACGGACATTTTTTTTTCGCGGATTTGGCATCTCTAGACAACCACAATAGGTTTCCCCTTACTCAGGGAGTCCAATTCGACGTGTTACAAACGTATGCGTAAACCTATAAGACCTCAGTACTTCGTACGGGTCTAAAAATATGGAATTATCCAACTCACTTGAAAAAAATGCAAAAACTTCATACAATATAACGGCGGTCAAAATCTGTGGGTCCAGATACATCAGATCCTAAATAATACAAAAATGTGATAATTCCAAATTTTTTGAAATTACAAATCGATTGAATAAATCAAAAAAGTCTCAAATTAGCTGGAATTATCCGTATAGTGGCGAGGGGATATAAAATTTGTAAATTTTCACGTCAAACGTAATTTGTGAATGGCCTCATACCAATTTTCGTACATTTTCTTGGCCAAATATCTTCATTTTCTTAATTCCAAAACAAAACTGAAACTCAGAAACATGCACATTCCGGTGAGAAGAGCAACCGAACGAAGAACGAAATATTTGTGAATATTCCATGGACAAGGAAAAATGTATATTTACGAGATTTACTGTTTTTAAAGTTATATCGTTCTTATATTCCGAAAGAGGTTGTCGTCGATGTTGAATGACCACGAAGGGATGATTATACAATCTTTAACATATGAGGGCCCATCCATAAAGTACGTACGGTATTTAAGGTGGGAACTGGAACTGTCTGGGTTTTTAAAATGTTTTCCAACACATTTTTGTCTACGCATGGAGGGTCTACAAATTGCCGTTTTTAGCGTACGTAATTTTTAGATGTCCCCAAAAATGCTGTCTTAAAGCTGATGAAACAAAAATAATTCGTTATAGCCCACCAGAACAAGTAAGGTTTTGACGGAAGACGTTCTGCCGCTGAGCGCCGTTTTTCAGACGTGAAGCGAAACTGTTAATGATATGTATTCCGTATAATGAAATATACCACCGCCACATAAATAACGGTGTACTTCCTACCTTTCCGAATTTATAATTCAAATCTCATCGCTGTGTGCTGTTCTCATTTTTTTAAATATTTAATTAATGAAAATATTTTAAGAATTCATATTTCCCAAATATTTATCAAAAACAATGTTTATAGCCCCCGAACAGCTCCATATATGATAATATATGTACATTTTATCTAACCAAGAGAATTTCTACACGTACCCAACAGCAAACACGTAGCAAGGCTCTGGGTATGATAAAACACACTATATTGTATGTATCTGTATATATACTGTAATATGAACGGAGCATATAACAAATGTACATAACCATAAACATCCACTCTCATTCTTAATGCTTAAAATAAATTCCCTGCTTCCCAACACTTGGCCGTATATAAATTCTATGGATGCATATCATAAAGCACAACCCATATATTCATATATCAACATCCCCTTAACCTTACATCCGACGTTCTTTGTGCTAGTAATTATTAATTAACGCAGCTTTTATGATTTCATTCAGGAAGTCAGAGATCTGTGCATGTTAAAAAGGAAAACATAGCGACGAGATACACACACAAAAAAAATATGCAAAAAACTTGCTCTTTAAATGTTTCAAATTATTAGTAAAATGAGGGATGTTGTAGATGCCGACCAGAAAACCAAAAGAATGGGAAATGGTTTTCTATTATATGGTCTGGGTCGATATCGTATAATATAGAACCAGCTTCTACAAGAATTCCATGATAAAGGCGCAACAAAATTAAATTTTTTGTATTAAACTTTATACAGATTCTAATTAAAATCTCCTACCAAGCAGCTCCCATCTCCGTTTAGCTATAAAATATCCTCACAATTCTTATGTATATTTTCTCAACACACAAAGTGACAACATCTTATCTTTTTAACCATAAGGGTGCAGTTTTCATAATTGAATAACCTAAAACCACTTTCTTCGTCCTCCTTTTCGCATTGTTCCGTTGTGTCGGTATTAATGTGTACGTATGGCTGTATTTATTTGGAAAACACCAACATCGACTCAACCATCAAGAACGACACAGCCACCCTTATCATATTAAATTTTATGTACATTAAGATGCGAGGGCTGTTTTAATTGCGACCCCGAAAACAACCCAAAGTTGGCTTGGCCCAATTAACCACCGTCTTAATGAACACCTTATGAAACTACCCTCTCGTTAGTAACCCTCACCAGAAGGTAAAATTGAATGGTATATATCGTGCAGTGTATACGTTTATGTACTGTACAACAGTTTCCATTTCATTATTTTTCGGTATACTGTGTCGTCTTGTAGGTTAGACGCTTGTTCGTGTATAATTATAAAATATTTTTCTTTAGCTAACCTGCAAAGAAACAGCAGGTCTTTTTCATTTTGACTGGTGGGACCAAGTCTGATGGGAGACTGACTCTATTAATTTTTATGTTCGGCAAAAATTTCTGTCTAATTTTTATATTTCTTCTGCTTATGTGAATTTTCTAATTCGATTGAGAGAGAAAGAATAGCGACCGACGACCGAACAGAAAAATGTAGAAAATTTCTTTGTCTCATTCAAAAATGTTAAGGTTTACAGTTTTCGATTCAGTGCGTTATGTCTCGTTTATTAATTCAGTTAGACTTTATTAGGTGTAGCTAGCATCACGCAACGCAGAGTCTATTTGACTATTCACTATTTGAGTAGATTTTCGAATTCTTCTTCAATATAATATTGCACCCAGTGGGTTCTACGCACACCAATCACAAACACAACATATGAGGCATCAATGGAACGCTTAACTGGAAATACTTAACCGACAATTACTTAAATGTGCGTGCACCTTTTTTTATCGATATTGAAGTAACGTTGGGTGATGAAGACCAATTTTCTATTTGAAGCAGGTCTCCAGGAGTAATGGTAACTAATGTAGGCTTTGTACTCATGTTTTCCCTCTCCGCTGGGAGCATATGGCAACAACAAAATGTCGACATCGATCACGATTCTGTGGTTCCTTTGACCTCGTTGCGAGGCTTGGTTTCTACAACTATCGTCTTTTTCTCGGAATTTTGGACATCTTTCCTTTCTGTTTAACTGCGGGAAAACGGAAAATTTCAGAGTTTTAAAAGTCATGCATTAAAAGCTTTCCAGTCCATGCTATTGTGGAGGAAAATTTGAATTCGCTAATGCGTTCTTGGGAACATCGATGACATTTAAAACTCTTTAAAAACCGTTAAATGTGTTTTTTTTAGAATGAACCAACTGTAAATTTAAAAATGGATGTAAAAAAACAATACATTTGAATGAATGGATTAGGAGAGATAATACAGCAGGAAGTGTGAAAATGATCGATATTTTTTACCGCTCTATGAGAAGATTATGAGAAAATACCACACGAAATTCAGTCAGTCCCTTGATTATCATATGCGTTGTTGAGATTTTCACTCTAGTGAAAACAACTGTAGAGCGCAAATCTCAACATAAGTCAAGATCAAGACAATAATTTCTAGAACACGGAACATTTCCATGGATTCCTATACTGATGAAAGTTTGAAGAGATCCAGGGATTTTGGGCTACGACTTTTTGATTGTTAATTGTCTTGGGTTTAGTGAATGTATTGGGTAACGGCTATATTACTGTTTGCCGGTAAATAAAATTTTGGCCACCGTAGGCCATTATGAATGATCGAAATCTAACGAATTTAACTTCAAGATTACATTTTCCGCAAATTAAGGAATGACGTGTGTTGTCGATAGATCAATGCGTCAACTTATGCCATATCTATCGTCAAACTTAGGTATGGTTTTCACTCCACAAAAATTACTCTGTGTGAGAGCAAGCTGGCAAGTAAACAAAGCAAAAATTGAAAAAAATCAATTTTGTCCCCCGCACGGAGTACTTTTTTGGTAAATGGAAAGCAAGCATTAAGGCGGCCTCACAGTCATCCTTTTTCATTCCGATTTGCTCTATTTACAGTTATAGACAATGAAATTTCAGTATGAATTTGTTTCAGCTGATCCACACAAACAATCAAAACTGTTTATACGTCTTTACACGGTTTTACCACTACCACGCGCGTGCGTGTAGCAGTATCAACTGTATAAACAAGTATAAATAGTTTTGATTGTGTGTGGATCAGCTGAAAAGCATCTGAATCAAATTCACGCTGAAATTTCATTGAATCTGACTGTAATGAACCGATGGAAATTTTCATGAACCTCGTTGAACTTTAGACAAAGAAAATTTTTTGACTTCAGTCATTAAAAAGTTGACCATAGTTGACCAATTTCTATGCAAAATAGATTACCAGTAATTTACCGGTAAATTAAAACTAAAAAAATTCAGTTAAAATTTTATCGGTTCTCAAAAAGGAGACGGCAATTGCATCACTACTTGGGTTTCGTATCGATTTCAAACTTTTTCTAAAGAATACAGCAGCGTCTGGTTTTGATTCTTATTCTTAAAAATCCTATCCTGACATCATATAGTAGAAATTACAACCACCATTAATTTCCTTGTGTTGAAATTAAGCTCTCTACGATTTTGATTAATTGATCAACAAAATGTGACCTCGACAGCAAAATCCGTAACGGAATATAGATAATCTTCCACGAAGAGTTCGAAAAATTGACTGTATTTGGGTATTCAATTTAGTTATATGCATGAAGGCATCACGCAGCTAAATACTTAAACAGAAAGAAATGGCAAAGAAATACCTCGGAAATGTCGCAACAAAATAAATTGTTTCACGTGAAAAATCAATTTTACAGTAACATTACCATAATGACATCCGAAAAGCCAACTATAGAAAGAGATGGTATACATACACAATACCACGTTACACAGATCTATATATTTATGAAATGAACGTTCCCAAAAGAACGTTGCCCGTATCCAAAGCATGTATAACCTCTCTTCGCTCCGTTTCTCACCAAAAACCATGTCTTCTGAGTAAAACACCAATGCAAGATTTAATTAAAACCAAGACTTGATTTATTATCGTCGCAACGCCATGCTTTGTACCCTTTTTTCCCAATCTATGTTGTAAAATGAGAATATAAAAGAAGGGTATACACACAGCATACCATGTATTATTTCGCCCATGTTAAGTATACTTTTGGCTACAATTATGTATATTGCGCTCACATATAGCTCAGAAAATGTATACAATTTTGCCCAAACAGAACTGCAGCCAACTCTTCTATTATAGAGTAAAACGATGGGAATAAAATCTGAAAAACATTTTTAGTTTTCCTTTTCTGGGTGTAAAACAATATAAGGAAGACAACAATGTGGATTGGAACAATGTGCACGTTTGATTATAGGACATTAATGGTTTGTGATGTTTTGCTATTTGGTTTGGTGTAGAAAATTCAGGCAACCAGAAAGCCCTTTACGGTTCAAATATTATTGAACGAACGAATAAATGTGGGTTTAATATTGATAGTGTTTTGGCTGTGTTCATATTATCAAATAAATATCTGAATGCGGCATAAATGCAAAATACTTTTAATGATGTGGCCTAGTCTGTCTGTGTGTGCATTCGCCATCTCCATGTGTATGTAGAGCTTCTTCAGTGTACCAATTAATTTGATATTCATTAAGCGGTAGCAACTCTATTGCATCGGTTGAGGTGTCTGTCGTGCACAGTTGCAATGGAAATCATTTTTATAGTAACTGCTTGCATGGCAACCAATACGACACCGACGCTTCCCGAGGAGTTTAAACTTATATCGAGCTAGGAATCCGTGGGAAGATATAAATCTTCTAGTGTTACGAAACTCCTAAAGGTACGGAAACTAGAGAGTTACGCCTGGTTAAAGAAATTTACAAATTTATAAATTTTATGGAATTAAGAGAACATCGGTCTAAATTTCCTATTCAAATGCGGTTTCAGTTATAAGCTGCCCGACCAGATATCTTTTCTAATTACAGGGTCGGAAAAACCTAGTTGGAAAACGAATCAATATGAGAATTTTAACAATAAATGGAAATACGAATTTGGGGTTGCCCGATTTCACCATATGGTCAGTACGACCCTGCCTTATTACGTGTACTAGTACGGTCGAATATGTAAATCTACAATCATGCGCATCTTCTTGTAAGAATCACATTCAGATTTTTTCCAGACATGAAAGCAGTTGATGGTTAGAGCATCACCACGGCAAGGTGAAAATTGTGGGCTTGTGTCCCACCTGTGCATCAATTTTTCATTTTATATTACATGTCCACAAGCACACCACATACCACAACACTTACTCATATGATTCTCTGATGGTCCGTTGTCAAAGCGAATGTCCTATGATCACGTTTGCACATATCGACTGCACTATACTCAGTAGGAGAAAAAGCCATTGTGAACATTGCATGCAGCAGCATTTTAATTCTGTTTGATGAAATAATACCGTTGTACCTGATTCTTACCCTTTTTCACATTGCTACTGTACAATGATCGTCTCCTTGATTACCTTACGAAAATGATGAGAAAATTGGATTTTTTTTTCTGGTAATAATTATACGGCACCACATATTATTCACATGCATGTCAACTGAAAACACCAAAATATTGCAAATCTAATAGCATTGTGTGTACATTTGAAAACCCCCCATCCTCCTGTACGCAAGGTCTAGCACTCCTCCACATACAGAATGTGTTATGCCATACAACCTAGCTATACAAATTAAATTGCCTCCATACACAAAACGGAGTTTATATATCTATAATATAACCGTAGTACTGCTGGTTGTTATCTATGAACATACACATGTAGTTGGCGGGCTCTCTTGGCTTGTGTCAACATAATATTCCCGACCGGATTCAACGCCTAGAGGTGTTTGCTTGCATTATACACATATATTTGTATCCATCTCTCCGTATGCCTATACATACGCCATGGAGTTCATATATTATATGTTGTTTTCACATATAACCAGGGAGTATGGTATGTACCATATAAACTCGAATATTTGTTTAAATAAGTGCTTCTCTATAGTGGATACTTGAAATGCCTTTGTGTTTAAACATTTTGGGGAATATTTGTCATCAAAGTATGAAGGATTTAAAAGTTAAGCAATTATTTGTACAATAGGAGAATATAATTTTTAATTGCGCTTAGTCGAAGTGATTTATTAAGCACATTTTTTGTTGTTGGTTGTTAAACGATTGACACACTGCTCGGCTCGAGAGCGGTGCAGTGGTGTGCACAATATTAATAGTTGTAACCGTTTCAAAACGACCGACGACGATAGTAATATCACTTGAGAATTGAATTGAATTGAATTATATTATCAACACTTTGAGCTTCTGTCCCACACGGACACGACATGTTCTTCAGCGGAAGTGTCATATCGACGTACTGGCCAAATGATTTGCTGACCAATGTATACCGATTTAATAACTTCCTGTTACATTAAATGTTGGTCATTTTCAGTGCAAATATTGATATCCGATTGAAAGTCGAACCATAAAATGGCATTTAACGTCAATGGTAAAACCACGAAATTAATCACTTTTTGATGCAAGTAATTCTATCCATCGGAAAGTTGACAACAGGCATTTAACGAAAATTAAATGTCAGATGTTAGGGTCAACGCGGATCTGAAATTTTTACCCATTTTCCCACATTTCATTGTCTTGTGTCGTGACAAAGGGGTGTGTGACGAAAGTTTCTCTGCATACTTCCACATCAACTGACATCATATTCAAAAGTTGCGTCACAAGTGGCCTTCTTCCGTTTGAATGTAACACGATTTGAGTCAACGGCTACGTGGGAACCAACCATTTACCTCCATAATAATCCTAAATCTCCAGAAAGAACCCACAAGAATCTAGAAAAGTCAATGAAGATGCTGAAGTTCTAGAACTGGGTGGACCATGTGGAGTGATGAAATCGTACGAACCAACACGTCACCCCTAGCGATATCAGATATTTTAAAAATTTAGATATAAGGACTTGTGTCACCTACACCTTTTAAAGGTATTTTCGTATTTTGACATATATCTCATACCAGTTTTTAAAAGTACGGCTCGAAATCTCAAAAGTTTATAAAAAAAAATCAAGAAAAGTGATTCATCTGAATCTGAAGCAACCTACTATTACCTCAATAATCACAAAAATCCCGAAATGAAATATAATCTGAAAAATCCCTGAAAACCCTGAGTTCCAAACTGGGAAGATAGTGGTCTCTGTGAGTATGGAGTTGTAGGAACCAGCCTACTACCACCTCAATAATTAAAAACGAACCCAAAAAAGTCAGTCAAAGTTATAGAGTTTTATATTTGGAAGTGGTGAGGGAGGAAATATTTTTTCCCTTCAACGCGTACCAGAATGATGAGCTAGAAACCCATTCCCTTCGGTGTTCTCATCACAAACTGTAGATTTTACAGTGTAGAACACATACCTGGAAGAATTTCATCTGAAATATCAGAATTTTGGGGACAATCAAACTCCACGTTTCATAAGGTTCTTTATCTGAATCTGAAATAAAACATTTTTGAATCCTTCACTCTCCTTTCGCCACCCACCTCCTACCAATCGATACAGCTCATTACACTCTACCATTCCTATATCAATTTCTAACTGAAATTAATAGTAGCAGTAACAAACCACATAAAATCGACTACAGCCAACTCAAAGGTCCGACATACAAGTTAAGAAAGATAATAAACGAACGACCAGAAATATTTGTGACCTATGAAGAAAAGAAAAGAACAATCCAGAAAACCAGAAGGAAAAATCGAATAAGCATTGACGGACGAGCCTAAACGCCACTACTATGCAATTGTCAGAATCTGTGAGAAACTCGCATCACAATGAAGCACCATCATAAAACTGAGAGAAAATGGTAAACTGAACATCCCATATTGCCATTTCGATGGAACTAACACACTTCAAGCAAAAGTACTTCGAGTGTGCCAAATAAAGTACTACTTTATTTTCATATTTTCCATATCTTTTACAATGCCAAAGCTTGTTTGATACACTGTCCAGTTTTAGTACCTCTCATGCTTGCAGTGCGTTGAGAATAACGAAAAATTATTTACTCCTTAAAACACGCACATGAAACTTAAACTAAATCCTCGATGTATGCGCTGCAGCGCTTGCGCATCTAGACGATGGAAAAGCGAGTCAAAACGAACACCACTGACTCTTGCGACAGTTTAATTCCAATCAACTCACATTAAAGTCGTAGAACCAACGCACTTCAAGCATGAGTGGTACTCTCAATAGGGTACTAAGACTTGACAGTGTGTCAAACAACTGTATAACACTGTAAAAAATCATACAAAATAGTACTATATTTGGCAGCTGTCAACTATGATCACTTTTGCTTGAAGTGCGTTGGTAGAACAAATGTTTTTTTTATTGGATAGTGTAACAATATGGCACAGTTTTCAAGCCGTGGACTTATGAGGAACCCAATTTTCCGTGGGACAGTGGTCTGTAGCTTTTTAGAGATAAAATTTGAATACCGAGGGGGAAACTACGCTAGCAAACTCTGTTCCACCTATTTCCATTGGCATCTGTTGGTGTACTATTTCCTTCTATTGGTCACCGATAACAAAAAACACTCTCCCAGTATTTGTTCACGTAGCTTCCCCCTCAGATTATACATAGGATCACATCATCCGGAGGTCATTCTTTATATTTTTGATTTATAACAGATGACAATGGTAAAAGTCTGACATGTGAAGTTACTTACAATGCTGCCGTAATTTGGATAAAAACAATTTCCAGTGGAAATAACAAAAGGTTTTTCAATAATTCTTTTGTTATTTCATTGGAAATTGTTTTTCTTCTGAATTACGGCACTATGTATTGTGCAGCAAGAAGAAAACATTCCCCAATTTAAAACATTAACCATCTTCATTGACAAAAATCGACAAATAAAATAGCTGAAGAACAAAATCCTAATTTGTGTAACGTCGTATCACCGAAAGCAAAGGTTTCTAAACATAAAGCAACAATATGATTCGTGGGTAGTTTATGCGGTTCAATTGGGCGGAGTTTGCGGTTTATCTATTCTTAAATTGAGGGTGATATTTATTGTGTGGTAGCCAATCTCAACTGTTTGTTATATTGAATTTGTGAGGTGACGACTCGCTTTGTATGATTGTTCTTAAGGTTGTTTTAATTGGGTTGTGAATGAAATATTAATTATAGTTGATTAGTAAATAAGAAATTGATAATGCATAAGTGTCTTTGTTATATCGAGACTAATTTACTGAGGTTTTATGGGCTTATTAAAACGAAGAAATTTTTTTTGACAATGGCTAGCTAGACAATCAGCTCGGCTAATTGTAATGCGAAATTACCAAATTCAAATTATCCGACTTTTCTTCGTAAAAAAAGCTATGGTGATGCCGTCTACAAAAAGCTCAAAAACTTTATGAATTTCTCAGTCGAAATCCAATCCAAGACACTCGAAGAAAAAACATAACAAGAAAATGCAGAAAGAAAATTTTAAGAAAGTTTTCTTTTAAATGTTACGCAGTAGCAGTCACACAACATATATACTCGAACGTTTCCAACTTTCCCAGCAATATAACGTAGAAGGAAAGAAATGGAATGTGTCTCGCACACACATACAGTCACACCCGCGCTCACACACCACCCTCAATAAAAGTTCTTTCTTAGCTTTTTACCATTCTTATTCTTTGAAATATTTTTCTTCGCCAATGGGTTGGAGGGAAAAATGAAAAACATTTTATGATTTTAGCTTTTTTTACAAACTTTCTGTTTTGCAATAGATGTCACTGCCATGAACGATTTGAACGAATTTCAATTTTATATGTGATTTGAATTCAAAATAAAACCCGAAATTAATATACGAAACGATTGTTTTGTGAATGTTTACGACCTGCTTTTTTTGTTTTGCTTTGTGGACGTTCTGTTTTCACACATTGACAATGCATTACAGAGGGTAGGCAGGTAGGCTGTGATTTTTTCATTATTATATTCATTTTTGTTTTCGATGAAAAACATTTTAATGAAATTGATTGATAAAAACCATGGCATATAATTATGGCCAGGAGGTAATTTTTTTCATGAATTATATATTTTGCAGTCTAACAAAATGATTTTATTGACAAAATTTCTCCGAAAATATGAAGTACACAGTTTGGGACATTTAATTTGGTACTATCATTAAAATGACAATATACTGGAGCATTTTTGTGTGGTAAAAATTTTCATTTATTTTCGTTCTTTTCAATATAAATAGACAACCAATACCAAATTAGCTTTTAAAATATTTCACAACATTTAACTTGTATTGTTCTGGAATCTCTCGGTCCAGCTTCAACCATTTTCATGGCCTCGCAGCTAGCGGTTATTTTATTTCACTCAAAAAATCCAACATTTGTACACATTTTTACGGCACATGGGGGAGGGATGTTGCGGACAAATGGGTTCATTGGAAAGTTTGAGTAGATAGATTGGAAATCAGTTGGGAATCTGGTTCAGCTGATTTTGAGCAGCTGCACTCATACGAACAAAACTGCTTGTACGCCTCAATACAGTTTATACACGCACGTGTTCACGTCATTCGACACTCTGTGTTCAAATAACAACACATTTCTCTACTGCAATTTCTCACGTAGGGCAAATTACAGTGTTTGAATGGTTTGTCTATTCTCTTTAGCTCTCTGCCTCACTGTATAACCAAGTAAATGCTCTCATTGCATTGGTATAATTAATTTTGTTGCATGAGTGGACCAGCTGAACTAAATTCCTATGTAAATTTCACTGACGTTCGCTGTATGAGTTAACTACAATGCAGTGTGTCTAGGAAGAACAAATAAAAAATCGATGTACTTTGGAAGGATTTGCGGAGCTGATAGCATGCATGTCTTTAGCTTATGTACTACTCTGAATGCTCTGAATGTGGACCTGGACATTCTCAGCTTTACAGTCAGTTTCTTGTTTGATCGACTCTTTCACGTTATTGACAATCACCTGTTCTAAAATATATTTTATGACATCAAGCCACAGGCCATTTCCAAATTTTCCATCGTGATTAGATTAGAAAAATTAATCAAGGAAGATCTTCCCAAAATTCGACAATATCTTTTCACCAGAATCCTTTTTCAAAAATGATTTGGTTGCAGTAATTTGACTAACCCTTAGAAAAATCAGTAATTTCCCGAAATTTTCATAAGCTGTTGACTTTTCCCAGAGCTGTCTATCACAATCGGGGTCGTTATTGCGGCCGTACATTTAAAAAATGATTCTGATGAAAAGATATCATCAAAAATGAAATACGAGACACGCAAATGTGGGCTACAATTTTAGCTAAGTATCCGCGTTCCTCTTAAGAAGCGTGTAAACGTAAGTTATTATACGTAGACATGTACGAAGGTGCCTAGTAGGCTACACAGTGCCTCGAAGAAATCTTCGTTTGTCTGCAGAGGCGCCACAATTTTTTTCAGTACTCTTTTGCACTCTATCTAATGGTATAACTATGAAATTTCATAGCAGTAAAGTATGTTCAAAACGCTGACAGTAGACAGTAGAACTTTTATGACGAAATGTAATTAAATTGTGTTACGCGCGGAAATAATGGAATGATGAATAAATGATCTATTAAAAAAAAGCTTCAGTTACCAAACAGAATTTCCCTAGACCACTCAATTGCACGATAAGATATAAGATTTTGTTATGAATTAAATTTCATTCGCTACCTCAACGATATCTCTTTTTTATTGATAACATCGACCGCTTGATTATTTGTTGGTTAATAAAATGTTTGTTAAAATTCAATTATTTTACTAATGTTCGTTGCTGTGTGCTCACCTCTGTGTGTACTGTTATTGATTTGAATCAATTAATTTATGTGGCCGGAAATACATTACATGAAAATCTAATTAATTTTAATGCATATTAATTGCATATCGAAAATATGAGTGAGTAATGGACAGATTTGTGTATGCATTTTTGCCAGTTTATTAAGTAGCGGTAGCTAGGTACTTTATGGAAACGACGGCGTGTCCTGTGCACATTTAAATTGGCTGGAAATTGCGGGCCTGGGAATTACGATCAGCGGAAATTGCTTCTGTGAGAATTACAATTATCCGCGAAGAATAAAAACTACTCATTGGTTGCAGGCTGTTAATCAGACTCTTAAAAACAATGGGGTTCTATAAAAAACGACGTTTGGACTATCATGGTTTTGGATGTATTACCGGTTTAGATAAAATAATCCTCCAAAAGTCGATTTTTCTTAGGAACTGACGTACTAGCAGTCCAGTAGTAGTCAGTGGTAACGTACTAGCCTTCCAATAAGAATTCCAGGTTTCAATTCCAGGTGACGACAATTTTATATGAGATTTTCTCCAATGTTCAGCATAAAGGTGACGTCGATAAGCTTCATAATTTCTGTAGTTAAAGTATTCAGTCACGGCAGAGTAAAATAAACCAGGCACGAGCGGTTCATTTTCGAAACGTCAAATAATGGACCTAATACACTGGATGAAAATGAACTCTGTCGTGATTTAGTGCCTCCAACAAATTGTACACAGAAGAATGACATACATAACGTCACCCATATAAGATGAATTCTGTGTACGAAATATCTGAGTCTATCCTAGGGCGGAGAAATAAATTAGCACCGAAGATCTGATTTTTTTTATTTGGCTAGTTCGTAAGTAATGCCAGTAATTTCAGCCAGTTGGGCGAAAATCCCGTTGACGGTGTTGCATTGATAGCTGCTGTAGTTATATTATTAAACTGGCCTCTGGTGACCTCATACAAGTCATAAGTTTTGAAGTTATTCCAAAAACTGCTAAAACCTATATAATATTCCCAGTTTCTAGAACGAGAAAGACGTAGGACTACCAGGATAAGAAGAGTCTTCAAAACAGTTTTATCACACAAAAAACCTTTTATAAGAACATATTGAATTTTCCATCATGAAAATCATCAATTTCGTCAAAAAAAAACAGACCATTCTTTAATCTTTGAATAGGAATGAAGAAGATTTCACACCTGCGGAAGCAGGAAACACTTAACTAAGTATCTCAAAATCAAAACTATAATTGTTATTATTGACGTATGAAAAACTTTTAAAATCACCGTCAAGACATACATGAGTTTCCCAGGTTTTAACTCGGAAGAATAAGAAGTACATGAGTGAAGCTTTCCAAAAGTGTTGGACGGAAAAGTGCAAGACTTTGGGTCGAAAAATTCAACTTTAATGTCATTTTCACTGGCCATTTCCAATTTTCTAGAACCGAGCTGCAATTGGAAAGCTGCCTTTAAAATCTCTCTAGGGGAGCACTCATCATTTTTGACAAAATAACATAGAAATGAGCGCGGTTACACAATCTCTATGTCCTTCGGTCCGACATTAGACCATTACCTGTGTTATACATGCTACCAGCAACAACAACATGGAAAATGTTCAGACACACTACGTATTACTCTAAAAGTTCATTAAAAATCAAACATCCAATTCGTTTACTTGTAGCACTGACCACAAATACTATATTTTCTTAAAATGCACCCATGGGAACCCATTTTAAATGCGATGTTCAGTTCATTGCGAAATGGATGTTATTGAAACTGCAAGGTGTGTGTGTGTGTGTGTGTGTATAAGCAGGAAATGCCCGTTAAATTTAAATAATCATTTATTATGCAACAACATTAACAATTATTGCGCTCAAATGGAGTATCTACATAATTTTAGTACCCACAAAAACAGATAAAATTGAGACTGGAACAAATTGTTGCTATTTCGATTACGACAAGTGTATATTACCATGATACAAACAGTGAATGTGTTGCATTGGTTGATTAAATGTATGTTTGAATGTTGACTCTAGATCTCTTAATTCTTTTGCGTCACTTGTATTACATAAGAGAGCATTAAGCTAGTGTTCGCCCATTCCTTATTTTGGTCGTCGTTGTCGGCAACAGATATCTTTCATGAACATGAACAGGTCAATGATATTTCGACAAAGCTGGAATCAATTCCCTGTCAGACAATTTCACATAGAATTTTTCTAGCGATTATATCGCATGTAACGTACTAAAGTTCACTCAGCCTCCAAAATTTGGATAGTTGCAGTGTTTTTGGTGGCTACGACGATTCACTCACTGGCACAATGACTCGTATGATGTAACAGAAATACGATGAATTTGTGAGCATATGTCTAGCCTACATTTAGGCAAGATATGACTTTACTCAGATAGGCGTGGCTCAGAAGTACCAAAAGCAAAATAAAACTTTTAAAAAAATCTTTGGATTTTGAGAAAACATTTTTCGCCATGTGAGTCTTGTGTGAATGATGGACCTATTTTTTTAATGTGTTGTGGCTTTGGTTCTTCCGTGTGGCCTCGTAATATTTTAGTACAACTGATGGTAAATGAAACAAAAGAAAAGAGAAAATTGTGGCCAGCGATTCCTGCGGCACATATATATTCTGATGTGATAAAACGAACAGTAGCAGCACCAACCTAAAGTGCGTGTGTGAAAATAATTACTTGAATTAATAATCCCTTCAACCGCTTCTCGGCAACAATGAAATTTGCATAAAAACAATAAATTACAAACTTTTCACCAATTGAACTTTTATGCCCACGTCTCTACTCTACACACATATCCCTCACCAGCGATACGCTTTTACACTCTTCAAAACAAAAATTTGTAATCTACTCGTCTTAAGAAAATTAGTCTTCTTTATGATTTTCCATATTACCATTTACGAATGGCACACGTAAAATACAAAGTACGCGCGTAACTTTCACTGTATATGGTGTGGCTGTATATTCATCTCAAGCATGATCATCTCGAGAAATAATTAGAATATGGAGAGAAGTCGGCAATTTCAAATAATTATTGTTTGAATGTGAACACTGTACATACGCATGGTAAGGGATGTGTTTCAATTACTTAATTAATGGCATTCACCGTTGAATATGGTATCTGTATTTCGGTTGTATCCATAATTGTTATGTAGGTTTAAATATTTCGCATCGTAGCAAATAATTGGCGTCATAATTAGAGAGGTATGTTGAGTGGTAGATAAATAGGATGCACATTCAAAATTGAACATTGCAAACTACGAATGTATTCCTATTTTGGGAACTAAAGTGGAGAAACAACATGGTGAAAGTTTATTAAGAGTTATATATTAATTGAGAAAGATATTATCTGCAAATTAATTTCGAATTGGGTAGTGCAAATGACGTCAAGTGTTATAAATATATTAGTGAAAATGTTTCCTCGTTCTACAATATATATTTGATTCAGTGATAGACTGTCTGTTTGATTAAAAGTTATAAATGTCTTCTTATGAATTCCACATATGCTGATGATATAATGTAGAGCTGTACTTACCCAATTAATAATGCTACATTTGTTCTTCGTCTGTTGTATGCTACCACAAAAATTATTTTATCCCTAATTAGCGATGCCTGTTTAATAAATGGAGGCATGTCGTCGGCAAGATCTCCTCGAACAGGAATCGTAGACTGAGAATGCATGTGCGTATCCATAACGCAACAGTTTGATACCAATAGTATGAGGATGGGATGATTCAATTCATACTAGAAAATGATCCGTTTTCGATTCCAGTGACAGACATTGTCCATGGCGTTGTTCTGGAGAATATGTGTTTGTTTGAGTTTATTCGCCGATGATGCAGAAATTGTAGGGTATTTTTGTTGGATTCTAGCGGCGTTTCTAATTGAATAAAACTTCGTTTTGTTTTCGCTGTATTTCGGGCATTGTTTAGGCCCTTCTTCAGGCTTCTTAAAACAGTAAATTAAATCAGAATTGTCTTATTAGCACTTGTTTACAAACATATTTGTTATCTTCTTATTATGTTATTTCTGGAGATTATATCGCACTGACACGTACTGATAGCCTGCAAACTTCACACTCAACCTTCTAAATTTGGGCAGTTGCAGTGTGTTTGGTGCACGGCATAGTAAAGTAACCCAGGCAAGAGCAGTCGATTTTGACGAGGGACCTAAATTTATAAGTAGGTCTTTGATTTTGGTGCAAAACGCTTACTATAATACAAATGCATGAAACGAATACGTAAACGATTATAACGGGATTTAGGTCCCTCCATTGAATGTATTTTCGTCGTCTGCTCCTATCTGGTTTACTTTACTCTGTCGTGGTTTGGTGTCTACGACCATTGACACAAAATATTGTTTCTCTAGACGAAAATTGTTTCCTATGGCAATTCTTGGTTTAGTATGACTATTGGTCTGGCTACTAGAATTTCTCATTGCCAGCCTCAACACGATTACGAATTTAGGTTATCGTACTTGAAATTACTCACTTTATCTGGCAGATTCTACAAATAAAATGCCGTCGCGGCCGAGGTTTTTGTTCGACGGACACTGTTAGCCGCCGCTAAAAATTCAAATTACAAGTAAAAATAAAAAAGACAATCAGGGGATGGAACTCTGAAAATCGTATATATCTCGAGCGCATGTGACAAGGAGAGCCTTATTATACGAATGTATGCCTTCACATTTCAAACGCACGCAGACTGGTTTTTAAGAGCTAGTTAATGTACATTTTTAGTTTAGCCGCCGCAAGCGAGTGGCTTTCCACTCTGTGTCACTTGTAATTACATAAAAACCGTCAAATTTTGACATTTCACCCATACCCATTAGGGTCGGTCGATTTTTGAATATTTTCCATCCGAACTTCTGGACCTAGCTGATCCGACTCAGCGAAGTCTAAAGAAAATTTTAAGACCAAAAAAAATATTTTCAAAAATGTTCTATGCTTTGCCCAAGACGATTTTTTGAAAATCTTCTAGTTTTTCGAGATATCGACACTCTAAAAGCTTTCTTGTCTATACCAAAAAGTGAATTGTTGGTGAAACGGCCTTAGTATCAAATCTTATAAACAAACCCAAAACACACATCCTTTTTGTGAGGAAAATACTTTTTCCGGGTAAAAAGTTTCGCAGGTTTCTGATTTTTTTATTTGAGAGAGGTTTCTATTGCAGATTTTTCCACAAAATGAGTTTAAATTTTGTCGCACAATACCTTATTTTAAAGCTATGTTGACAGGGAACCAAGAAGTAAAAAGATTTTGAGAAAACTTTTAAATGCGGTCGAGTGATCGCTATGAGAGTGACTAAAAATTAGCCATTTTCAAAAAATCGTCTTGGGCAAAGCATAGAACATATTGGAAAATATTTTTTTTGGTCTTAAAATTTTCTTTAGACTTCGCTGAGTCGGATCAGCTAGGTCCAAAGGCTCGGATGGAAAATATTAAAAAATCGACCGACCCTAATAACCATAGTCAAGTGTAGATAACGAAATATTGTTACGAATTTCTTTTTTAAGTGTAATTCTTACCGTTTTATGCTACCGTTGCACGTTGAACAAACTTCTCGCAGCATATACTTTCAAATGAGCGTAGAAAAACGTGTCACGTACACCCACTAACCAATTTCTCTAATTAAAAATTTTGCACCAATGAGAAATCGAACCCTTGAATTGACCACTTGATTAAAGCATACTTCTGTTGGAATGCACTTGTCAGTAACTTGTGATGAGTAAGTAGTTTTATCTCATAGACGATGGATATATTGAAGTTATTATACATGATCATCTGTGCAACTAATGCTTTATGGTAAATTCGTGAAACAATTTTTTTTTGGAATGAGTTACGACATTGGATGCTAGGAATGTACAAGTCAAAGTCAATTTCTTTTTCAATTGATACGATCGAATTCATGTAATTTTTTAGAAACACCACCCAAGAAAATTCACCGGAAATTGTTAATGTTTCTGGATTTTCTCTGGAAAGTGACTGAGATGTAAGATTATGATTTTGGCCAGGAATTGCGAAATTGTTATCTGTTTCATAAAGAAAATAGGCAATTCCAACAAGGGCGAAGTTTTGCAGCCAAAGTGAAACAAAGGCCCTGAATCGGTCGAGTTGGAATTCCCTATTTTCTTCCATCGGTAAACAAAACGTTTTTTTTAACGGGTTGTGGTCATTAACCGTTTTTCTCCACGAAAGTAGCATCAATTTGTTACATCAGACATAACAGTTCGGTGAAGAAATTTTCAATTTCTCCTTGGTCAAAAAAGAGGGAAGAAAATAATCATTAATTAGTCATTAATAATCAGACAAAGTGTCAAACGTCATTTTCTCATGCTTTTTGAGTAAAGAAAATAAAGGTAATCACATCACACATATGAAATAGTTATTTGTTTACCTAAAACTGTTTTCACAAAGGCTACGGAAGTTTCAGATGAGACTATTTCTCGCCTGCGTGAAAAAATTATTGGGCGTTTCCGGGCCTACTATTATTTAGTGTGTAAAATGTCAGTGGTTTCTCTATTAGTTTTCCTAAATAATTATGCGAGCTGCAAGCGCATGTGACAAAATGATAGTTATATGAATTGACGTTTATGCCACTCAGCATCATAATCTGCAAAATTTGCAAACTTTAGACGCCTCTGTGGCGTAAAACGTTGTTCGAATCTCGGTGCGAAATACTTTATTAGGCTCACGATGTGTACTATTATGGCCTGCGGCCTCTATTCATAATTAAACATCTAAAGCCTAATAAAGTCCTCTACTTGAAATAACTATTTCAACACTGGAAAATCGTAGAACAAGTATGGAATGTTACATTTTTTAGTTTAACTGTTAACTTACTTTAAACAATTACTTTGTGCCTGTTACAGTCATGATTCTTATAGCTGCCACGCCAAACTACACCTTGTTAAAACACGGATTGGATTCACTTTCATTTATATTTTATTTAAATTAATTTTTACACTTTAAAAGTATTCGTTTAAACAAACTTCCACTTATATATTTACACTTAATACACTTTCAGCTAATAGAGACTTTACTTTTAATTGGAACTATTTTATAATTCATAATAATAAGTAAAATTAACGTTAGTTTTTTTTTTCGCTATAATCATCAAATGATTCGGTTTTTGACAATTTTTTTTAATCTTTCTTCCTTTGTCTTAAGTAATTAAGGTATAGTAACTGTAAATAATATTGCACATTTCTTCAATTTTGTTTTCTTAAAATTACCGTTTTTTCTTTTACTTTTTACAATTGTTGAGTAGGTCGCCATAATTTTTGTGATATGAAATATTAGTGTTAAGGAAATTTTCCGAAGTCTATTACTTTTTAGTTAATTTTTATTGCACCAAATTACGGTTTGGTACTGTCTGCCTGCATTTGTGTTAAATCGGAAGTTAGCTTTACGCGCCTACTTGTAAGTTATAATTTGTGTGGACCAACAGATTCCTCCGATAATTTTTCTGAAAAGAGATTTTTTTTTCTCTAAATTTTGCGTTATTGCCGCCACAGCAATTTTTGAGTAAGCATTTTTGGCATGTTGGGAATTCTTCAAACACTTCTCGGAGACCATTTGCGATGGGTAAGATGGTAAGGGACTATATACAAATTATATCAATAGCTCTATTGTTTGATTTTTGCATTCAAAAAAGGTATACACCGTGTGGGCTTTGTGGATTAAATTTAAAATTTTAAAACCGATCCACCCTAGTGAGTAACTAGCTAATATAACGCTAACACAAACAATAACATGTCGGTTAGCTGATCTAATTTAGGCATGTTCACTGAAAAATATCATTAATCGATGAAAAAATTTCCAAATAATCGATACAATATCAATCATATGTCTTAGCGATAATCGATAAATATCGACTGATAATCGAATTATCAGTTGAAATTTAACGATTATCAGTCGACATTTACCGATTATCAGTCAATGTTTATCGATTATCGATAAAACATTCGATTGATATTGACTTTTAAAAAATATCGATAATCGATTCTAAGGAAATAGTCGATATTTCATCAATCGAACATGCCTAATTTGATTATTCACTGTAAAAAATTTGACTGTTGCATTGTCAGTTTTGAATTTTGCAGTTTTTCTATGGCCTAGCAAACTGTCAAAAAAATAGCTCATTCATTGTCAGCAGTGCACCTGTTAGTTAAATTTATCGGTTCAAAAAAGTAATGTTGAAGCTACGATAGAGTTAAATTCCGTTAAATGCTGACGGGAATTTGGATAAAGTTTTACTAATGTATTTCATCCAAAAAGGAGATTTGCTGGTCGTTAAAAAAATCGTTGTTCACACCAGCCAGATCATTTGCTGAGAAAAAGGAATTTCTTATTAAAAAAAAGACTGCTCGCATTGACTGCGCCAGTAAAAACAAAGCATTATCACAACAATTTTCAACCTGGAAGTGACTTACTTATGACAAATATCCCGAATGAGTTTAAAGAATCTCAAAATACCAAACGTCTTTAGAGTATATGTATCATATCACTCTCTAGCAGCGAAAGAAAATATTAATATGTCAAATACAAGTAATACTGTGGCAACACTGTGACAAAAGCGAGAAGAACAGACGGGAGAAAGTTTTGTGACTTTTACCCCTCACGGCTTTTACAGTCAGAAGGCTTTATAATGTTAAATAAAAGTTTACTGTTATAGTGCGGACACAGATCGCTCTAGGTTCCAATGTTTTAAATGGAAATTCTAACGCTCAGCCTATCAAACGTTGAAATGGGCTCACAACTAAAAAGCATTAGCCTTCGAATTTGATTTAACAAAAATGACCATAAATGACAGCCAAATTGTGATCAGGGAAAGTCCTGAAACGTCATTTGCGGTCAGTTTTAAGGATAAAATTCATCCAATTAATTATAATTAACAAACATTTTATGTTACAAAATTTGGGTGGTGGAAACTTCTTCAAACGCTCCTCCCAACCTATTATATTATATGTATGTTACTTACTCTACTACGTAAACATCTTGTTATATTAGTTTGTGGTTTGAAATGCCTTTTATTTACATTAATATCAGAGGAAATAATCACCATGCTTCTTTTGTTTATTAATTTAGAATTAATAATACTTAAAAATATGTACAATGCGATTGGTACACAACCTAACTATGTACCTTGTGTGGCTCCTACATTTTCTTTTTCATTTTGGTTCATAAAGCTATTTTCTCTACAACTCAATATACCAAACACACATGAGACTATAATTTCAATTTGCACATTAATTACCTACAATCGGTACATTGTTTTGCTACCTTTGAACACAATTACTGAATTTACCAAATTTTCATTGTGTCAGCAGCTTATCGAGCAGCTTATATAGAAAACAACTAGCGGTTTCACGTTAAACAAAATATTTTTTTTAGAGAAAAAAGACAATACACATAGATGTCAGCTAGTAACCAGAAGCATATTGCCCGTTAACCCCTAGATGTATCTGCCACACAATGTTGCGTATGTGTTAACAATTCTCCATTCATGTTTTTTATCACTCAATTAGAATGTTCAATTGAAAAATATTCCACTAGAATTGTCAATTCGGGATCACACAATTGATTCATTAGACCATTGCAAATTGCAAGGGCTCACTTTATAAGTGAATCTGATGCAGAGCCTGTTGTTGGTAAATTTATTTACCGAATTCACTGAAATTTACCGAATATTTACTGAATTTATCGAAACATAAATCCGGTAAATTTTAGTCCATTATCGGTAAATAAATTTACCAATAATGGCTCATGGACCAACGTAACTAGGTATGGTTGAAAAACGAGCATCTATCATGGGTTATTAATAATGACTTCTGGAATAAACAAACAGCGCTGACTAATGCGGGTGATGTTGAAAAAATGAAGTAAAAGATTTTAAATCAATCTCATGAGAATACTAAGATCAAATGATGTAATAGAACGGCCTGAGTAAAATTGCTGATATGTTTACCGAGTTTTTCAAATGAGAAAACAATGTGACATAACCAATACCCATACTATGTTGAATGAGGGTATTGTACATAGCACTTCAGTGCGTCGGGCATTCATAATGACATGTAATTGAAAGCCTATTTTCTGAAAAAAAAATCTTGAAATTTTTCAATTTTCTTAAGAATTTTTTTCGAGAAAGTTTTCAGGTAGTTTCGAAAAAACCAAGATTCCAGAAAATTTAATGAAATTTTTTCTCTTTGTTAATGCTAGAAGCGCTAAAGTGCTATGAATATTTGCATGACTTCATGTGTGTCCACACTAAATATCGTCTTCAATTTTGGAAAGCAACTGCTTCTAGTGCTTCTATGAACGATTTAAACCACTACACTATACAGCAGCTAACAGCTTACTTTTATGTTACACATGTTTTGTGAATTTTGTCCTTCTAAAGAACCGCAGAAAAATAATTAATATTTTGTGCACATTAAGTCGTTTCAAGTGTTGACCTAAAATTTGTGAGATTTTAATTTAACAAAATAAAGCAGGCAAGAGTTGTCTTCCAAGGCGAGGCATAAGAGATCCTTACTTCATTTACAGTTACAACACATTACGGAAACGGGTCTCGCTTTAAATGCATTTTATACACGTTGGGGTGACATTTGAATCAAACTTTTTATATGTTGATCATTAAATAGCTTCATATAAAAAGTTTGCTTCAAATAATATTAATGTTGGCGTGGCTAGGCCATCATGGGTGCATTTTGTCACTGAATTTACCGACACAAACAGCTAGCGTATGTGTGTCGAAAAAATCGTCTGTAATTAACAAAATTATGGCACAAGCACTGAATGTACGCCATTATATTGTACACTTTAGTAATTCAAAGAATTCATACAGAGCTTTGGGGAAAAAATATGTTTACTCTAATATGGCCTCCATACCGAATTCCCATTATCACTATGATGCGGTGGTCGCTGTCCTGCCATTGCCACTTGTCTGTTTGCGCTCGCTTCTTCATTTCTAGCACTACTGCCACAATTACCGACATGCGACAAATCAGTCGTACCTGCCATTAGATTCTGTTGCCTTCCGCTGGAGATATGTTCCATAACACTTTGTAGCTCGCCGTGAACCGAATTTTGGCCATGCGATTGCAATGAATGCGAATGAAATCCATGCGTCTGATTAGCCGCTGTATATAACTGCGAATAAAGTAAACTGGCGGGAAGTACAGGATATAAGGAACCATTGCAACTGGCCGACGTTGAGCCGTACGAATTTTGGGATTGATTGACCACAATTCCAGTAAAATTTTGATTGGCTGAACCACCCAGATTTGGTGTATTTGATGTTAGTAAATCGTCCTGCACCGGCGATTCGGCTTGCGATGAGTCACTGAGTGAACGAGGCCCATTTTGGCTGGTGTGGACATAATCTGAATTCGAATTGCCAAGATAACGTGGAACATGCAGACCGCTTGTCCCATTCACGGACGTTGTTATCGACGATTGAGAACCGGCAAGTAGGGAGGGATGTGTCATTTGCGCCGTAGGTGTTGAACCAACTAAATTGCTCAGATGTTGGTCTAGATCTGTTGCTGTTGAGTCTGGAAGCACTTTAAACATAACGATAATGTGAGTGAAGTGCTTGCAAATTCTAAGCGCTGATTCCGTGGCTCTTTCAGCTTTACTTACTTGGTACGCAATCCCGTCCACCACCGGTAAAATCTTGAGTCGAATTTTGGTCGGATGTTGTGCAAGTAAAACCTAGTGCGGGATTGTTAAATTGGGCTGCAGTAGGAGTTGCACACGATGTTAAACTACTACTTGTTAAATATGGCGAATAACCTGCCGAACTATAACCCCAATGCGAATTAGCACCACCTAGGCCAAATTGACTCATATCTAAAACGTATGGAAGGGAAAAAATGGTTTTTTCAGATGAAAAGATCAAATTCTTCAGTTTCATTAATCTACTATTGCAGCCGCAGTGGCATCAACACCTAATACCAGCCCACATATCAAAACACTCAATGTAAATTGATATGAACCATATATACTGGCATTATACGGACACACGAACCCGTACATATATTAACATGTTTTAAAATTATACAAAATTTTCCCTTTTAATCACATAAAATGAATGGTTGGCTTGGCGGCGAGCCATTATAAATCAAAAGCATAAAAAAATCCTTTGAAAAACCAAAAACACTAGAATCAAATGGAATCGATGGACAACGGATATTAAAACCCCTGCTATCTAGGCATGTACACATTGTACAATTTGGTTGTGATGAGTTGTCTGTAGAGATTATATAACCATACACAGTGAAATACATACTTTCCATGAGGCTCTCCCATCATACACACAGCATAAGCATGCATGCAAAGTTATACAAATTACCATGCAGATTTAATGTGAAATAAATGGATAGGAGAGGGTGTTTCATATTTTCAATGATGGACTTTAATGAATGATTTTTTATACGATGTGTATATGCATTTGCGTATGGGATTTTTAAATTAAAAATTTTTATTGAAATATTGATTTAATTCTCTCTCGATGGCGGTATGTGTTATGTTGGAAAAATTAACTTCGCGCTACGTTTATGATCGTAATGAAATGTAGTGAATGATAGTGATCATACTGATTATGATGGTAACTTTTTTAAAGCTTTTCGTTTTAACATAATTGTTGCCCGTTGTTGCATCGTTTAAAAAAAAAAGTTTCATACTCTGAGGCCCTGCTTTATAATACTATTGTGTGAGTGCCGTTTCGTTTATTGATTTAAAACGAAACTTTCACACCCGTACTACTCTGTTCCACAATTACATTTATTTGTTCCACCAGTTGTTGACCTAGAAAAATTTACATTAGGACTAAATGGACTCGTGAGTGTTTTTTTTTCATCTACGTGATCTAGTACTTAAAGAGAACGGTCACAAAAGACATACGCGAGAGAGAAAGACCTACAGAACGGTAGAAAATGCAGTGATATTAAACATCCCATTTCATTCTGCAAAATTCTTTAAATTGAGAATGGTCAGTTCGATAAGTTATCTTGTATCAATAACGACGACGATTCGGGGTGAAGCATGTTCTAAGCAAAATATTAGTCTGTCTGTCTCTTAGTTCTGACAACTTTTTGTTTTTAATACCCTTTGAACTAAGGAAGTTACCTCTTTTGGCAGGTACCCCGACTGTATCAATCCTTATTTAAATGACAATTTTCTGTTCACACTGTTCATCGCTTATGCCGAAGATGAAATGTCCCATTTTAGAATCCGATGTATTGACGATATTAATTCAATCCATCCTAAACGTCTAAATGGCCAGGTCCGTCGACTAATATTTTTGAAATTCATCAACGTACTCCAAGCGTACTGACAGCTGCCAAATATTTTGTATGAAAATTTGTTTCATATTTTTTTACAGTGCCAAAATTTGTATAATACACTGCCCAGTTTCAGTACTCTAGTTGGAGTTCCATTCATGCTTGAAATGCGTTGAATTCTGTCAATTTAACTGGTCGATAAATGTCGACAGCAATACAATTTCTAGTGACCCGGTTACTTAATGTTAGGATTGAGCTACATTTGGCCACAGTCAAATTTTTGTCTGCTATTTTTGAATGAACTTTATCAAAATAGGTGAGCTTTAGAGGCATACCGTAGAACAATATTTTGCTTAGAAAAATGTTTAGCATCGAAATTATGGAAATACTCATGGACAATTTCAGTGATACAAATTTATTCAAGATGAGAATTTCTATTGGCTGAAATAAGCGCGCGAATTCCGCAATTCAAACCTTTAATAAACATGAAATGCAGTTAAATTTCCACTACGCCTGCCATTCGTTCAAATTTGTCACGCGATCAGTCATAATAGAAATTCTCATCAATTGTTGTTTTCCTCATTTTCCTCATTTCTCCTTAAACAATAAGCAATGCTTATTACGCATACATGCCACCTGACAGCGTGTGCAATATTACACTCAAGGCTCATTAACTTGTTCAAATATTTAAATGTTACAACAAAGCGCTACTTACTTTGACAGTTTCCAATCGGAGGCATTCGAAATCCCGACAATGGATCGGCTGGAAAATGGAACGGTCGTTGGCCGAAGGCAAAATGAAATTGTTGCTGCTGTCCTAGAAGTGATAGCACTATTGTAATTGTGACTTTCTGCCTCGAACCATATTTTTGAATTTCGTATGATTAATTAGTTTCAAACAAACTGATGTTACTGTGGCATAAGATACGACAGGGAGAGAGAGAGAGAGAGAAAGAGGGAGACAAATGAAACCGGAACTATGATAATAAACATTGAATCGTCTGCTATTCTGACAATAGACGTCGCACATAATTTTTCATTGTCAAATTGTCACAAAAGAAGTCTGTAATTAAAGTCCTTCCATTAAGTTTTAATCCCAATTATAAACGTAGACTATTTAACGTTCCATACACTATCTGAAAAAAGAACAAAAAACTAATAGTCTGACTGACATTTCCTTCAGCTTTTTCCTTCCCTCCATTCAAAAGGCTCCATTCTCCATGCATATATATATATACAACACAATATGCATGGTATATACGTCCTGTGTGCCATCATACATAATATTATATATAGTCTTACCAGAAACATTATAATGTGGGGTTAGAAAAGCTCTATTTCCTTTATTCTTGGCAGCATATAAAATACATTATAACTATGAGCCAAAGACATACACATAGTCTGGGTTAAAACTGGGTGGCAACTCTGAAAACGTGTTGGGCTATTTTCACTATAATATAGTGTGACCATCACAGCTGTCGCGGATCTGTGGTTTACGTCCCAAACCTACAGCAGTTTCTCTCATTTTCTGCTTTAGCCACCACTATAAGACTTTAGTTACAAAATTCCACCCTTAATGTAGTGTTTTAAGGGAATGGAAGAGAAAACTGCATTTGAGGACAAAGTCGATTTTATAATGTCGTATACAATTTGGGATTTAGGAACTCCATAAAATGCTCAACTTAAGTTACAGCGCATAGATACAATTAAATGTATTCTTCCGATTATGTTTACTTGTATATGCAATAGATATATAAAATGGATCCGATGTGAGTGTTCACCGAGATGGATATTGGGAGGGGGGAGGCTATGTGTATGTTTATATGTCTAATGTGTGAGACTTAGTGAATAGACACCCCAAATCCGTTTTCAGAACGATGGAAAAATAAGGGTTTAGGAATATAAGTTGTCGTAAACTTTCTGTTATTGATTAGGAGACAAAGTGAAATTAATGAATTATTCACGCCGAAAAGGTATTTTAATGAATTTTAGTTCCTTAAAATAGACGAACAGTTTCATTGGAATGAAGTTTTGAACTTAATTAAGTTATTTAAAATAATAAATTGGTTTCGACGGTTTCGTTTCTTTTCGGAACAGAAATTGTGTTTTAACTTGTTTGTTAAGAATCATCACTTGACCGAGTATCTTTTTTGAATATTACATTTGGTGACGGAGGACCAATCGCCAATATAATAGTCAGTGAACTAAGTCAGCTGTCAGCGACAACGACGACAAGATTAAACGTTGAAAATACTCTAAGATAATTTTATCCGAATACAGATTCAGTGTCATACAACACCTATCAGCGAAACATGTCACCAAAATATTTAGACCAAACATTTGTATTTAATGCGCCAAAGTAGGGCATCCAAGCAAAGAACCAAAATATGTTAGCATAGATGAGAGAGAGAAGGAAAAACAACTCGGACCAGCAATGTCATGATTAGACCGAACTGCAGTCACTGCTATGTTTGAGTAGCCGTTTGATGGTGTTGACAAAAGACATTTTTTTTTCTAAGATCACAGGAAGATACAATTAAAATATGAGGTATAGAAAAAATACAGAACTTGAGGGAGGAGAGTAAGATTAGTGTAAGAAACGGATGCCTTTAATCAACGCACTCCAAGCATGAATGATCGTAGTGGTAGCTGTCAAATATGAATATTGTATGAAAATCTGTTTCACATGCTTGAAGTGCGTTGCTTAAATGAAATACACCCTCCTAAAAAGTCTCGTCTGTGATCGTACAACAAACCAAGAATCAGGACAAATTTTTTTAGGTATAAGCTTAACACTGCTTCCAGCACGAACACTCATTTTCCTAACGTTTAAAAAGCTTCAAAATTTTCAAACATTATGCGTGTGTTCGTGTTGTGCGAAAGAAACTAAAGCCAATTTTGATTGCATAAGCCTCCGAATATTTCTTATGTTCATGCTAAAAGAGCTGTGGGATAAGTCAAATTTACTGTTTTTAGTAAAGAGACATATGAAATGCCCTTGTGCTGTCATCTGTCATCGACAGATTAAAAGTATAGTTTAACCTAAAGAAGTAAAAGATTCTGTATCGGCCACTTAGCGATATTTGAATCAAATGAAGTAACAGATTCATGATTCTAATAAGATGCAAATGTCGTTCTTTCTGTTATTGGATTATAATAAACCTCGGAACCTATCATTCCTTTAGCCGAAGTAGCACTAAATTTAAATTTCTACAATACGAAGACAATAATCAGCGAAAACCTTTTGAGTTTACCTTTGCACAAAAGAAATGTAAACAAGAGGAGATTGACGCGGCAGGCGCGTTAGCAATAGACTCGCACGTTCCGAAACTACAATTTTCGCAATATTTCCACACATTTAGTATAGTTGAGTGTAACTGCTATTACAATCACAGTAGTCCTTATTACATAAATTAAATTTCGAAAATGGTACAATTGTGAAATCACATAATATGAAGAGTACTTACTATTAATAGTTAAATATTGATAGTCAAATGTCGAACAACGTAGGCGCAAGCGGATCATACATTTTAATCAGTCAAGTCTTGACGCTCGCCTAGTTAACATCTCCGCTAAAACATTCTCTTTCAACTATCAACTATTGATAGTTGACTATCAATAGTTGAGGAAGAATGTTTTAGTGGAGATGTTAACTGGACGAGCGGATCATACATTTTAATCAGTCAATTCGTGACTCTTGTCCAGTTGACATCACCGTTAAACATTCTACCTATCCAATATTGATAGACAACTATCAATAGTTGATAGTTGAGGTAGAATTTTTTGGCGGAGATGTTAACTGGACGAGCGTCATATATTGACTGATTAAAATGTATGATCCGCTAGCTACTAGATTGTTCGACATTTGATAGTCAACTATTGAATGTCAACTATCACACCATTATGTGATTTCGCAATATTTCCATATATTGCGTAATTGAATTTATTACAGAAATTTACAGCAACACTACTGACAACTTTCAAATATAAATATTTGAGTTCTGATCGAAAAGGCTCACCCTTTATCACATATCAGACATACGTGAGAATGGTAGTTGGGCAGAGTGAATTCGATCGGGACTAAAAATCTGAATGGAGTGATGTGTGTCGTTGCGCGAGAAGCTGTGACCTATCAATTTTTGAGTTCTGATCAAAAAGTCTCACCCCTCTATCAATTTATCGGACTCAAGTGATAATTGTAGATGGGCAGATGGACCAAAAGTTTGGATAGTTTGAGTGTGTCGATTCAACAGTCGTTTCATATTTTTTTTAAAGTTACGACACACGGACAGACAGACGGACGGACGGACGGACGGTCGGACGGACGGACGGTCGGACGGACGGACGGACGGACGGACGGTCGGACGGACGGACGGACGGACGGACGGACGGTCGGACGGACGGACGGACGGACGGACATGGCTCAATCGTCTTATAATATCATACTGATAATAATTGCCCACTACAATATAGGCCGTTTTCGATTATTTCACTTACTTACACGATGGTGGGCAAAACATATAGACTCTCACGATTTACTTCGTATCGTGCGAGTCTAATTATGTATTTTAAATGTAAACAATCAAGCAAAAATGTTGCTCAATAAATTATTCACACAAAAATACATTTTATTTGTTAACAGTCAAATTCTAGGTATGGTTGATAGGTAGAATGTTTTAACGGTGATGTTAACTGGACGAGCGTCATGAATAGACTGATTAAAATGTATGATCCGCTAGCCTCTACATTGTTCGACATTTGATAGTCAACGATTGATAGTTTAACTATCACACCATTATGTGATTTCGCAATATTTCCATATATTGCGTAATTGAATTTATTACATAATATTACAAAAATTTACAGCAGCACTAGTCTATGCGCAGCGCTCGTTCGGTGAACATCTTTGTTGAAGCATCTTAAATATTTGAGTTCTCATCGAAAAGGCTCACCCTCTATCACATATCAGACATACGTGAGAATGGTAGTTGGGCAGAGTGAATTCGATTGGGACTAAAAATCTTAATGGAGTGATGTGTGTCGTTGCGCGAGACGCTGTGACCTATAAATTTTTGAGGTCTGATCGAAAAGGCTCACCCTTCATCAATATACCAGACTCAAGTGATAATTGTAGATGGGCAGAGTCAAAAAGATCGGGATCAAAAGTTTGGATAGTTTGAGCGTGTCGCTTCAACCGTCCTTTCATATTTTTCTAAAGTTACGACACACGGACAGACAGACGGACGGACGGACGGACGGACGGACGGACGGTCGGACGGACGGTCGGACGGACGGACGGACGGACGGACGGACGGACGGACAGACGGACGGACGGACGGACGGACGGACGGACGGACATGGCTCAATCGTCTTATAATATCATACTGATAATAATTGCCCACTACGATATAGGCCGTTTTCGATTATTTCACTTACTTACACGATGGTGGGCAAAACATAAAGACTCTCACGATTTACTTCGTATCGTGCGAGTCTAATGAACCGTCTAATTAGCTGTAATTCTTCGGAAAGATGTTTTACCAACACTTCTTTCACCACAAAAGTAAATTAACTTCGCTGAACCGATGATAAATAGGCAAAACAACGAATTTGATTTGATAATAATCGACGAAGCCTTACCTTGTCTGATTTGCTCTCAATAACAAACAATGGTTCAAAATATATATTCCGAAATTCACCGACCCAGCCAACGGGCATGAATTCATTCAACGTATTTTGCAACATTTTCAATTCATTTGTTATTCAAGATCCGTACCGAACGGACGTTAAAACCTTTTCAATTAATTAGATTGTTTCTCCAGTACTAAACTCAATTAGGATACATGCCAAGACAATCAACAAGAGACACTACAGAACATTCGAACTTTCGGTAGTAGGGTCTCGTCTTCAACTATGCTATGTTGAAAGTGTTTGATATCCGACATACATATTTATCATTTTATACAGCAATGCTGCAAGTGAGGTATTTGGTTTTCAACCCGTCAGTGTTGGCTGGATACATTGATATGCATATATTCGTAGAAAATGTGATGACTTATGTGCATTAGAAATTCCCAATGTATAAATAGGAAGAGGGCATGTTGTAATAAGTGACTTACTTGTCTTCGACCTGGGCTCTCGGGGGCCATCAACCGTTACTTTAATAGCTTTATTGTACGACGCCACTTGCGGAGGACTTGTTGATACTGTTATTGTCAATGTAAAGCTTTTACCTGCAATAGAAAGACAAAAAAAAAATGATTTTCGTTTATAATTCAACGAGTTTCGCTTAATATTATGAATGAGAAATGCGTTTCACCAACGAAACCCTACAAAACAATAAGACAATTTAAGACTGAAATGGTAAAATCACAAAATTCCATTTATACAATCTACTGTACAAAATGCAAGTGTTAAATTATTTTGCATTTCATCATAACATATTGCGTGATTCACCCGTTTTCTATGGTTCACCCCATAACCTCAAATCAAACCGATACCTTTACCAAACAACTTTACTGCCTATACCGTGATTATAACAAACCGAAAATCTACCCTCCACCTGTCATGATATCAATCATTATATGGTTTGTTTCATGCATAACGATCTTATGGTATTGATTTTGGATTTTCAGTTTGTTATTTTGCGATTTATGTGTTATACTACTCGGCTGTTATTCTTCACCTGGTTGAAAACGTTGAAACGTGGCAATTTGATGCAAACGGTTTACGGGGTTGTATAGTTGTAAAATTTCAGTTAAAATTATGTCAATCTATTTGTTTTTGCCGAACATGTAAACCGGTACATCAATATTAAATAAACTATTTTCGGTGTTTGATGGATATTATTTGCATGTATACCGGCATGTTCATCATCGTATGTGCAACATCTTCAATCACATATTATATGTGGAAAGTCATTTCCAATTTATTTTCCAACATTTCCAACATATTTTCAAAAAAAAACCTAAAGAGAGACCCGTACGAATGGGGTATGCAATAAGTAACGGCTTTTTATGCCCCCAAGTAATAAATACTTAATTTATGAATAAGATGTCTAAATAAAACTGTCACTCGATTCCGATGTTCGACACATCACGTACCTAAATACTATTTATCGTGTGACAAAAACAAGCCCATTTTATTTCGCTGCTTCTACATACAAGGTTTTATGGAATTCCAACACAAAATAGTGATTTATGCAACCGAATGATAAATACTTTCCTAGGCACACGATTTCAATTGTCACTAGATGCCGCATATTTCACTCGGTTGGATAATAGTAATTTATGCAACAAGTTGCGAAAAGAGGTTGGTTTCGTCACTAGATGTGATGTCATCAAACGAGCGGATCGAACCTGCGGCCTCGTGTCATAATTACTCATCTAGAGCCTAATAAAGTACTTTGCACCTCGATTGCATAAATAACTATTCCCTAACTAGTGTTAAAATATCGCGACTTTGTCGCTTATTTCCAACGGCGTTTAGGAAAAACGTTGTTCCTAACTTATACCGGCTCAAGCTGGAAACCTCTCATTAGCTAAAATAGTATTTTTCGTCACAAGTGACGAAAAGTAGAATTTTTCAGGACTAGTCTTAAGCTTGTCCTAACGAGGCGAAGCCGAGTATGACAAGCTTAAGACGTGTCCTGAAAAAATTCTGATTTCGTCACGAGTCACGAACTACGTTTTCCGTGCCGTAAGGATCATAATGAGACGAGAAACAAAACAAAAACATTGCAACAATTTCAGATTTTCTTAGCAATCACTTTTCGATCGTAGGTGCAGTGACGAAATACGTCGAATAATGATTCTAAGGCACAGAAAAGCATTTTAGCATGCGTTAGGAAAATAACTATAATATGCCTCTGAAATGAGCGTTAAAAATAATTAATTTTACCAATATTTTCGTCAAGTTAGAGTGTCGGCAGAGAGACATAGATTTTTTATGTTATTTGGTATCTTTCAGCAACCATAAAAGGTTTCCATTGACTCTATGTCGTGTTCAAACGTGACAATAAACTCGTAAGACCTCAGTTCTTCGTACGAGTTTAATAAAAACGAATAAACCTCAAGTATAAAGTGAGTTGTGCCAGGTAGATTACGAAAATCGTTTTTTATTGACATTGTCGAAAAGTCTTAGCAGAGAAATAAAAATACGTTCACACCATTATTGACATGATATATATTTACCATGAACATACATTCCGAATATAGCGTTTTCGTTTCATCAAGAGGGATATGTTTGTTTTTGTAACACTTTAATACATTGCGTTGTTATTTATTCATGAAATCTAAATTTAAGTACAGGCATTTAATAAAAGAAAAGAAAGAAAACGGGAAAAGAAAACACACACGAAAGGAAAACTTATATGCCACAATGACACGAAAATTGAAATTTATTATCGTTTAAAGCTCGGTTATGGGTGTGTTTCATGGGTTTTTGCAATTAACCGAACAAATATGGTTAAGACCTAATTTCACATGTCGAATGTGGAAAAGGGATGCGCTGTGTCACGATATAATAGTATTTGTTTTAATTGCACGGAAATTGTTAAAAGGCCAGAATGAGTAACGATAATAAATAGCTGGATTTGACGGTTGATATATTTAGCTCTTCTACAGACTGCGTCAAGGCTGCAAAGGGTTTATCAAGAAAAAGTTTGTGAGAGATTAATTTGTCAGCGTCGATAAATTCGGACGGGAATTGAGCTAATGTTTCTTTAAAATTTTGACCGTTAGGGTAATTGGCTTACATTTCTCTAATATTATGAACTTTTTTCAAATCTCAAATTCTAAAAATTTGTAAAAATTGACTCTCGGAGTTTCCGGTTTTCAAACAGGTTGATTTGACCAACGAACTTCAAGCAAAAGTAATCATAGTCGGCAACTGTCAAAGAGAGTACTATTTTGCATTCAATTGTTTTTTCAGTGTTGAACAGTTGTGTAACACATTGTCAAGTTTCAGTACCCCATTTAGAGTACCACTCATGATTGGAGTGCGTTGATTTGGCAGAAAGTGATCTTTCTGAGATCATCTTTGTGCGAAAATTCAAGGTCACGCATTAAGGAGATCTTCAAACTTTTAACTCCGTTGCAACTTGGAATTTTCGTGTCATTAGGCTCGTTAGGAAATTAGACCTAGCTCGTCGATGATACGAAGACGAGTCTTCCATTTATTCCCATACGATGTATTCCACTTTTATCGACAACAGCACAAACAGCATGGAACCATTCACAAATTTCGCACGCGCAAAATTTCGGCTTTCAGATCGCTCTGATCAAAAGAGTTTTTATACAAAATAGTATTCTATTTGGCTATTATTAGAGATAATGCTTAAAGAAATGTCAGGCATTTAATATGTTTCGCGCAATTATCGCGTTACTACGTTAACGTAGTACTCGAGAAATTAGCTCAAAAATTCATTTATTTTAAACAAAATTATTCATTTTACAATCGTCTTATTGAGCATTATAAGTATACATATGACGGTATGGTGTAATTTATAGTCGTTCACATGCTCATTCTCACATACTTAATCTTTTCATCTTCACAGATCTCTACGATTTCTATCCATTCACTGAAGAAAAGAATCTTCTTGTTCAAGTAAATTAAGACACTCTTGTCGTTAAACTTTGCTGAGGTATATTTATTTTCAAACATTCCACTCTTTTATTTCACTTGCTTATTCATTCAGTCATTCATTGCACCTGAGCTACATCAAACAAAATGACAAAAGACTAATTTATAAATATATATTCCAAACTAAGTGGCTGTACTCGATCATGATTACATTACATGAAGGAGATACACCATGAGTATAAAATTAAAATTTAATCCTTTCCATTCAGATAGGGGATCTTAATAAATATTTACTTTGGTTACCTAGCAATAAAGCATATGAAATTAAGAGACACACGTTACTGACATGCCGCACGATATAACTTATGCTTATACGTAATTACCATCACATTTCTCATATTTCTTCGTCTTCGAAAGATTATAGCTATCTGTGTGTATAAGTATATATGATGAGTATATCGTTCCATTGTAACTATAAATATACGTACAACGTCACAGATCTTATTCACTTGACTGAAAGTCAGGGTCTTACGGTTGAAATCAATCGAAAATGTTTGTCATAAAAGGTTCACTGTGATTAAAAATGCATGACCAAAAGCTTCAAATGAGATCGTAAAAAGTATTTTTTACCTGATTTAACTGTAGTTCTTTGGATAAAAAAATCTCATGCGAAGCGAGGGCCGTAACTCACACTAATTTCATTTTTTCAATAGCAATACATACGCCATCTTTTCAGCGTCTTGTAACAGACAATAGGACGTACGCATGAGCAATTTATGAGAAAGCAATACCATATTGAGAAAATCAGCCAGGCAAGGGACTTGACCCATCAAAAAGCTGGGGCCTCGTATATTTAGCATACAGTTAGACGTTAATTAAAAATTTTGAAAAACAAAGGCCTAAGTAATGAAGAATCGTGAAGAATTATGGCAATCAATATAGTACGAATCTGCTCAATATGACAGAACATTTAACAGTTGTCAATATATCCATAAATTGAAGTCTATACATATTTGATTCAATCAAAAATTGAAGTGTTGGCAGTGGTGTATTTTCATTAATTTCGGTCTTTCATATATGCCCAAGCATCCAAGTATTATTTATGCGGAAAAAGGAAGCGTAAACATCTAATAATATTGTTTACCAAGTTGAAGAATGTTTTGGTGTTCCCATTAAAATCTCCCTCACATTTATACAGCAGAGGCAAAAAAAAACACATTGCAAAACTGTATACTTGGTCGATTTACATATATTCATTTGATTTTCATTCCATTTTGCCCATCTATCACAAATAGTCATATGCAGCGAAAACCGTATTAGAAATGTAGTACGAAATTCCGAGTGTGTGGGGAGCGAGAGAGTTGAGAGGATCCAATACATAATGTTGTAGGGCAACTCATTTATATTAATTCCTGCAATTGAAAATTTTCACCCCTCATGTTTTTCGTATTCCGTTACATGTTTTCCGTTTGAAACTTTTGATTTATAGTTTGCACCAGGAAAAATGTTAAATAAGCAAAGGCGGCAAAAACGGACCGTTAGTGGTACTTAGGAATTTCTCCAGTCGGTTTTCCATTAATTAAATTCGCATAAAGTAGAGATGCCCTCCACTTTGAACATGTATAATATAATAGAAAATGAAAACAAAAACACACCGACACCATTTTCCACCACACACATCTACGTATCGCGCCATACGTGACACACATAAATTTTCAAAAACTTTTTTTTTAAATTCAGTTTCAGTTTACACTTCCACTGAAATGCATGAATATTTGCAAAACAACATAATTTGGACAATAACAAGCTGAAGCGGTAGACCAAAAACAACCGTACAAAAGCTTTTACCGTCCACCAATTTCAAAAACCCGTTCCACGATACGAATAAATTATATGCAATCCATAACGACTCTTTGGTGCGATTCTGTACCTATGAAACATTCCGGCTTTTATCTGTATTCGTATATATGTACATGACTCATATCTATATATAAATATATGTTATAGAGGCAGGGTAAATCTGCACACTGTATGCTCCACCATCAGCATACATTTATAGATATAACAGGGAAAAAAATGTTTTTGAATTCATTCGCTGTTGATTACATATGTATGTAGGCATAGACGGGATGTGTTATTGCTCAACGAGAATTGCATCTCCATGCACCGTGTCCATGCACTGCCGACCCATGGTCAGGTCATATTCAAATGTCTGCTTATAAATGGCAGTTAAAAATTATTATTTTTTTTCTAAAATTTGGTTCATTTGTTGGCATTGGGTGAAGCAAATTTGATTTTTATTTTATTTAAATTTTTTGTTGCTTCTGTAGCCACAAAAAAACCCCAACATGAAAAACCGCAATTCAAAAACTGGTATAGAGTTCAATTTTTTGTAAAAAAAATTTTTTTTTGCTCTTTTTTTTACCATCCTCTACACACAAAATATTATGCGCACTATTTTCTATGAATGCATGTCCTATATGTATAAATGCAATTTTCCATTGCATACAATGCAGTCGAAAGGATGTAAATTATGTACTTCGGAAAATGTGCACTCACAACTAATTTTCAATTCGATTATACAATAATTTCGTATTTTGTGATTTTCAGCGTTAGTTATGTTGGTCGGGGAGCATATATATATATGGACGACTGCGTTGAATTTTCCATTGTATTAAATATTTGTATACACACATTTCCAACATTGCTACAACAAAATAACATTATTTTCCGATTTTCTATACAGGAAAAACCATTCATGTTGAAATGAAATTGTATTGATCATTATCTATCATCATCCCAATTGTGAGTGTTGCTGCGTATGATGATATACATGCATACATAATATAGTCGATATATCAACTTTGCCTCATTATACGATACAATTTAACTTGAAAAGTGTATCAGTTTTTGAAACGAATTGCGCTCTTTGCTTTGTACATCCTATATGTGTATGTCTATTATGATGCACCGGATTTATTGTTAGATTTTTTCCATTTTCCAGTAAAAATAATTTTGCGGCTTTCTACTTTCGATCGATGAGTTTGTTATAGTAATTGTGTAAGTATTTCTATCATCGCTGATTTATATGGCTTCATTGATAATAACTACAGGCTAGGAAAATTAAGAAGTTAAAATTAAAATCCGGTTCTCTTTATTCAATCCACATGCATTACCAATGTTACGACATTTACGTATGTGCAGGTATTATAACATCAACATGTCTATCGCATCAAGAAGAATGAACAACTTCAATTGGATTGTATTCGTTGAAAATGTAACTTGTTTATTTTTTCGCACTGTATACGGTTAAATGAAGGCTTCAAAACCGACCATTTCGATATCATTAACACATGTGACTAACTCGACAAATATACATAGAAAAATCAATTTATAGAAGAATGTCGTAACTAATTAAACTCATAAATTTTGATCAAACAATAGAAGTAGCAGATTAAGGGAAAAACGCAGAGAACATCCCGCATTAACGTTTCCATTTCAATACTTGCAAATCGTACGAAATACGTAATGTAGTTCGTATCTTATACTCGTTTCACTGTTAATAATTTTCGTTAAATATCAGGGAACGTAGCATACATGGCATTTCGTTGCGTGAGGGCGTAATTCGCCATCTGCGTCAAAGACAAAATTCGTAACCGTCCTTAATGGATGAAATATTTTGCACGAAACGTTAAACGTTAAAATTATGCAATTACTCGCCATGTTGTGTTTAATAATAATCTATACAACTCAGCATCATAATGTGCAAAATCGTCAGTCTTTGTATGAAACTCGGTGCCGGCGGCCTCGTTTGACAATAACATATCTGTTGTAATTTGCATAAGAAAAAAGTGTTTCTTATGCGTATTATTTGTGGTCATTTCTCGGCGAGTTGGTTCTTTATAAAAATCGAGAAAAATTGCATAAGAAACAAGTGACCAATTTTCTCTGATCGAAAACGCATAAAAAACTATTTCTCGAAAAATGACAATAAATAATTCGCATGAGAAACTACCTTTATGTGAAAATTTATCCAAAATGTTTCCTAAGGTGAAAGCAAAATAAAATGATCGAGTCTGGTTTTTGACAATTGAAATTCAATTGTCAAAAACCAGAGTCGTTCATTTTATTTTGCTTTCATTTTATGAAAATTATTTGCAAGAAAAGTTTCTTTTGCAAATTATATATTGGCATTTTTGATCAATTAGTTTCTTATGAAACTTAATATTTCTAAAAAAAAAAAAATTACCGTTGAGTGTTCCTTATGCAAATTACTGCAGATATCTCGTATTAATAACGTTTGAAACAGGTCAGGTTGACTTAAAAACTGAAGCTCAAATTATTTTAATCTGATTAAAACTGAATTTTTACTTGGCCTGAATTTACCTGAAAATCAATAGAAATTCAGGTGAAACTGATCAGATGAGCTCCAGATTTTTTCGGGTTGCCTTGAATTTCAGTTTCACATCAACAGATACCTGATCTACTCCGAGTGTTACTAATAAAGCACTTTGCACTCGATATCAAAAATGTTTTTTTAGGAACAAGAAGGATAATAAGAATAATAAGAATAATTTTTTTTCTAAAAACCTGGTTTACATGTGAATTTGGCTATTTTTCAAATACTTCGGCCTTGAGCGACCCCTAAATCGATTCGGATCGAGTCGGTCCCATAGACACTTTTATCAGGGGACCGTATAGAATGATTTTCTGCCCTGCGCCCCAAACATTTTGGCACTTTAATTTTTCCATACAATTTCGGACACCTCTACCATGCACTCTTTTATCTAGATAACGATATTCTCGCCGTGAAAGTCTGAAAAATTCAAACGTTTCTTTTTCGCTTTATTGTGCAAATTGCATGCCTTCATGTACTTTGTAAACATTCGAAACGCTCCAAATATCTTAACAGTGTAGACGTATGTTGTGAAATAGACCTACTACTACACAAGCCCGTAATATTCCATTAAAAAAGCCGAAGCTTTCCTTTTATCATTATTACTAATTCAACGTACAGCATACGTTCATATGTATACTGAAAAGCTCATAATTGAAAATTTCATTAAGCGAAACAAAGCTAACAACAAAATAAAACAATAAAAATTCATTGGTTTAACCAAATTTTTACTAACAGTATAACCATGCGCTCATTCTTTATTTTTTGGTTTGAGGTATCACACAATCCATGCCTACCAAAATGCCCACAGACCGATAACAACGGGGACACCACACACTAGTCAACGATGGCTCAACGAAAGCTTTTCCACATCTATTTCCATATATAAAAAAAAATTGTGTGCATTACAACATTTCACATATTACACACATAGCCAAATGTGATTATAATATAAGCTTCAAATTCAGAATCTACCCCGAAAAAAAGTACCTATACCGTGGAAAGAGAGTGTAATATGGACTTTATAACTGTGTTGCGTTTGTTGTATTCACTCATTTTCAATGTTCCACACACGCGATTCACAATGCTATGTATGGGAAGTTTAACTAAAATCCCATGAGGGTTTTTCAATGTGTATACAAGCTCATCATCAGCTCCCATGCCGCAAAAGCTTTTATGGTTTGAGTTCGTTTTATTTGGTATGGCGTGCATGGAGTTTATTTTTCTATTTTCAATATAAAGCGCTGGTTTTTGGTAGTTTTTTTTTGCATTTTATATTTGAGTCGAGATAAACGAGTATCTGTCATTCTGTTTACACACAATGGTGAACCAAATTTGAGTTCAAAACAACACCACAATATAGTTGGGCATATTAATTTTCTATGTGTGCTTTTCACAATTTAGTTAAATAAATCGTTAAATTGGAGCTTGGAACTGTTGTTTTTTAGGGATTTTTTTTTTGTTTATTCTGAAATATCGTTATTGGATATTACATGAAGACATGGAGTGAAAGAACAAAATAATTCTGTTGAGCCTCTAGGAATTTATAGTATTTGACCCGTTGAAGAAGTCTGAGCTGAACAACCTACAGCATTTCTACACGACTTTCAAACGAATGAACGTGTTAAGCTATCCAATGGGATTTTCCAGTAATTTCCGATTATTTTTGAGTTGGAATAGATACCAAAGAAATGTTGGAACCTATGATAATGCTTCGTAGTGTGTGTTTGCCCTTCTAAATTACGTGGGCGATTTTTTTGCCTTTTTTTACTTTGCATAGTTTTCATTCGAAACGGCTGGGTTCGAGCGAGTTTCAAACCGACATGAAGTTGGAAGGTTGGGCACAGTTCGGGTGGGCTAGGAATCGGTCGGGGTTTCACTGAGTGTGTTCCAGAAATATTCAACCGGGTCGGGTTGTGACGCGATTCAAAAAAAGTCAACCCGCTCATCTCCAATGGATTATTGTATGTCACATCTCGTAAGTGTCGGAATAACATTTTCACGTACGAAGACTAGACATTAATTGGGCTCAGGCTTCCTAAAATTTCTGGAAGCGCTTACATTAAAAAAATGAAATATCGCAGAATTTGCGAAAATTATACCACACGAAAACAAAAGCTTTTTTCATTCAATTCCCCCAAGTGAAAGATAATGCAAAACATTCGTTCTTAAAGACTTAAAGCATGTTCTTCTTTTTAATACTGTGTGTAGCATTTGCATTAAGTTTGTTTTTCTTCTGCAATCGAACTAGTAACATTTGATGCGGTTTGATGTAGAGTACACAAAACTTCGATGGTGTTTTGCGCTGCCGAACGATTTTGTTAGAATTTTTCATTCAATACTTTTCTACGACGTTTTCATTTGTTACAAATGAATTAGTCATCAAGGGTACGTACACACATATTGCCCATATTGCGAACACCTGTGAATCTATTCTAAGTGCTCAGCGAAATCAGATAAGGCACGATAAATGCAAATGCTTAAAATTGTCGTCCTTGCAAATCGCTGCACAAGAAAATAAAAAAGAAATTGTTCCAGTCTCATTACGGAAAAAAGTTCTTTTCACTTTTCTTTACTAAAAATATTGTATTTGTCGGAATTATAAGAAGTAACAATTATAATCCAATCGACGCTGTTAATTCCACATGCCTTACCAACGTTACGACATTTACATATGTATATGTATTATAACGTGTGAATCGCATGTGGAATGAATAACGTCGATTGGATTGTAATTGTTGAAAATGTAAATTCTTATTATTCTTCCACCGTATCAATAGCAGAAAAATATTGGGTTAGAATTTCTGCAGATTCAATGCAAACTTGGGTCTGTGTCAATATAATGTTTGAACAATTTGATCGCATCGAACCAACGCATTCCAAAACAGGCTCAAGAACTGATTTAAAATGACTTGACGAAGTAGTCAGAATTTTTCAGATAAATTTAGTTTTTTATGTTGGTATAATAGCACTGCTGGGACCAAAATAAGAGGTTTTTTGACCGTTATAAAAATCCGTTCTTGTGTCTGTTCTTGGAGTGCGTTGATCGAGCTCACAACTGCCAAGCGATAGAAATTCATAGACCAAGAGTCTCATCTTTTCTCTGCAAATTTACAAATTCAAACCATCCAATGTACAAACTTCAAATTCTATAACAACGCAACATAGCCTATCGTTGTATAATTAAAATAATTAACTTAAATGTCACATTGGGTGTACAATGTGTCTACATTGGTGTTAAATTTGTACCTGACCTGCAGGTACAAAGTGAAGGACATTATACACAGAATGCAATTATCTACACAAACGAGGGGAACCGTTTTGAGATGCTGTGGCTATTTAATTGCCTCTCAACGGGTGACGAAAATTTTACATACAAATAGCCCATGTTTGCACAACTATGTAATACGTTCATTCGTATATATAATAATACGTTGAGGAGCAAAGATGGATAAACAGAAATATAGACCGTGATGAATATACTTGATACGAGAAGGAAACTGGGGCTATGTACAATTTAATCCATTTCGAAACTCATACCCTAAAAACTATGTCATCGTAGCAAGGATAAAACAGCTATTAACCCTTCTGTGGTTCTCAACATTTACCAATCCTGTCTGCATATAATAATTTCCTAGAACGATGTCACAGGTGACAGTAACAGGCAATGTTTGTGTAGGACAGTGTAATTAAGTGATTGAAAATGATTTCATAATGAACGAACGAAAAAAAACGACACCAAACTCATATTGCAAAACGTTTATTGATTGTGCTCACAATTAGATTCGCCGTTTAGCTGCACACATGTGTGCATGAAGTGTATTGCAACCCATGAAATGTACTTTGCACTGATTTTCGAACACATTCGACCACAAGTTTATACTCGTTTCGAACGTTTACCCTTTGGTCAGATATTATTTTGATGCCTCTTGAATTCATCATTCGGTTCCATAAAAGCGGCTACATAATCTGCCATAAAATCTTGTTATTAAAACAACTGAACTGTAGATTTGTAGTAATATATAATGGACGTCAATTGAAAATGAATTTCATTGCTCTCATGAGCATGGGAGTGAATTGTAATAACAACCTTGATTCGAGCCTTGATTAATGGCTTGGGGTCAGAGTCTTGCTTCAAACAATGGTGAAAAATTTAGACAGAAATGTATTTCAAAGCAGGCATGGTTGAAGGACAGTTCTCGAGTATAATTTGAGGTCTAGAATGTTTTCTTTTACCCGAGCTGCGGGAAACTTCATGAAAAATAAAGAATATTGGTAACTCTCTTAAAAATATTGCTAGCAGAGACTAGATGCTAATACGCTAGAGTCCCGTCCCCACGGCACATGTCAAATGGAATTGCCCACTGTTAAAAAAAGTGAACTCTTCTTTACAGTAACCAAAATACAACTTCTATCTGCTATCCGATTTAATTCATTCCGTCTCATAACGGTTGTATTGCATATTAACAAAAAAGTTGCGTTAACGTAGCAAGCATATCGAAAGGGCAATCGACGAATCTATTACTTGAAATGATTTAAATATTTACGACCGACTGAGATGAAGTATTTCGCTGCAAAATTTAGTCTACTGTAAGACGACCATATATGGAGATAAACGCCGATTGTCAAACCCGTCAAATAATTGCAGAAATTTATCAACACAACATATTTTCGAATTTATCGTTGTGATATTCGTTGCAGCACTAGTGCTGAAAAGCTGCCATGTAAAGAAATAAAAAAAAAATCAAATTCAAAATTCAATTATTAGATGTAGGTACAATTCTTCTAAATTAGCAGTTTTAATTGGCATAAACCATACAAAATTACAAAATTCACAAAATGTAAGGGAAATGAAGAGAAAAGTTAATAATTGAAATTGAAATTTGAATGACGCTTCAATAAACAAATCTGCAGAAAAAAACTTTTATTTTTTGAAAAAAAAAAAGTTTGAAATTCAAATTCTAATTGGATTACTGCAGAAAAAGTATAAAACATTAATCTAGACCAAATTAGGCAGCGACACAATTTCTACTTTCTTTGTCAAATTGAAAGAGGTAAGTTGATAACGGAGTTTTTCAATTTACGGACATATGTTGACACATTTTAAAGGCTGACACAGCGGTCTAGTCTAGAATAAAGTCCGTAACATTCTGTGAACAATAACATCGTTATTTAACAAGATATGTTTTCCATTTTGATCTTCTAATGTTTCATGTTAGATTTTTTCCGTCTGTGTATAATAATGCAGGCAAGTTATAGGTCCGTTCAAAGGTTATTTTAGATGCCAAAACTTCCATAGAAAATAGCAAAAAATTATGGTTAACGAAATGTTAATAAAATTGCTCAAACAAATTGTTTTTACGTGCTACATGCGTCGAAAATCGTACTTTTCATGTTTCGAGCACTTACGATGCCCTCAGCATATAATACACACTTGTCACGAAGAAGTCGAGGCTTGCCGAGACTGATAGTGACAAGTGTGTACTCTATTTTATCACATAAGCGAAAACGAGACAGCAACATAGACCTGAAGTGTAATTTTTCAATTAAACTTCTAGTTGAGTAATTTTGACATCCGAACACCGCGCGTATGTGATAAAATACATTACATAACTCGGTATAAAAATGAAAAGTCTCGCTTTCGTGTGTATATTAACCTCGGAACAACAAAATTCACACAAAAATTCTTCTTTTCATCTTTTTACTATTATGTAAAATACTATTGTAGGACGATGGAACAGACATATACAGTAAAATATGTGTCGAAACAAATGAAGTACAAGATTTTGTTTCAATCTATTCTGAGATCAAAAGAAATACCAATTCTCATAGTACGTAACAGGACAGAGAATGCTTTCCATGCACGTTTAAGAGTCGTATACTCCGCCCAGCAAATCATCCAAGAATCACTTTCTCCTAATGCTTCACATGACAAACGTGAATTTCACTTTCGATACAAGAAGCAAGGTAAAACCATGCATTCAGCCTCAATAAAAGCTAATTACAAATGGGTCGTTACAAAACATATGTTGCATAATCATGAAAACAATTTTCGAATGAAATTTGATGGCGGGCGATGTTTCGATTAATTGAACGGCAGGTATTATAAGTAGGTGCATGTTGAAAACTAAACAACTCAATTGATTTTCGGTAAAACAAAATTCTTATTTAAATAAAGAAGGCTGCCAAAATGAACTGTCGATTGCAGCTGTAAAGAGCGGGGAAGCGTATGGATTATTAGTTATCCAAAGAATGATAAATTTTCTTTAAGATCCTTTAACATTTTTACTAATGGTTGTTGTATTTGAATCAGTCTGATATTGCAGCCAGCTTATAACTTTCTCTCGTTTTTTTTTGTTCCTTACAAATGTGCCATTCATTAATCAAATTACTCTCTACACATTCTCTATGCCATACACAGCCCATATACGTACAGAATCCTCACACCATTCCATAAATAGTTATTTTATTTTGTTTTACATAATAATCAATAATTTTAATATGCCTCGATAATTTAATTAAATTCAAAATATTCCCTGCAATTTGTCAAATTTTCATATATAGCGAAATATATTATGCCAATGTCACGACTTGCGATATAACCATTCCACACATAAGTATGCAAATATAATATAACGAATGTTATATGGAAATCCATTTTTAACCCTTTATTACGAACGTAGAAACCAACAGCCCGCATATATGAATGTGGATAAAGTTTATAAAATATTCAAAATAATATAGGATTTCCATCTACGTACATATATCCTATATCTGTATGCCACTGTACACGGTGTATGTATATATATATATATATATACCACATTGTATAAATACAGCATAATATATCGTGTCTATGTATGAATGTAACACTATACGGTTTTATATCGGTTTATAAATAAAGTGAGTTTCGATATATATTTGAAAGTAAACCCCTCTGCTCTGTGTGTTACAAAATCAGCGCACCATACACACACTAGAGTTTATATGGATGGATATATTAGAAAATATTACAAACGCGAAAATTCTATACGCAAAAGTTTTAAACGTAACAATATATAAATCTATCTAGCCGGAGAGATAGATATAGATCCACCATAAATATTATAACTATCTGTCGTATAATATATGCAAAACCCAGTTTGTTTTAATTCAAAATGGACCAAACACTTGCCAATGTGAAATTTGACACAAAGTTCTCTTTTCAAAATGTGAATTGTTCTATATAAATTTCAAATTGCTGATTTCACGAATCTGTTGTTCTTCACATCCACCAATTTTCCGAAAGCCAAAAACATGCAAGTACGAAATTCATACACAACACATTCTGTGTGTGTCTGTCTATATGGAGCCGGTGTAGAGTATGTGTATAATAGTATGGTTGGGCATGGGGTAGTAAGTATAACAGAGAATTTTAGTCGCGATGTTTTAGTTGTTAATTTGAAAATATACACATCGTTACATGTAACTCTGCCATCATATAGACATAGGCAAAATAAATTTCTGAATTGTTAATCCATTATCCTCTTTACATACATCACAATAAGATAATAGAAAAGAGACTGACTAGTGAAAGGACTTAGGATTTTGTGTAGATTTGTATAAGAGCTTTGTTAAATTTATTTTCATGAGGTGATTTACTGTTCTGTCTACAATCGTAGATACATAGGCTGACGGCTTTTGTTTACATTGAAATCTTGTATTGTGATTTAATAGACTCTATACAGTTGGAATAAGGAAGTGCTAATCTTATATAATGTGTTCTAGAACATTTATAAGTTTTTGAATAAACGTAACTCTTTCTCTTCGGATGGTCTTTGTGAAAATTTCGGAATAAAATTTTAAAGAAGGGTTGCAGCTAATTGAAAGCTGTGTGCGTGGTTCATATTGTGCAGTACAATGAGATTTTCTTTTTAGAATCTTTTTTTCTCTATGTTAGCTTTGACTATGGAAATGCTAGTAACTCTCTCTCGAATGAAAAGTATTTCTTGAATAGTTCGGTTGAATTGTTGAATAGTCTGAATGAAATGGTTCGCCTCAAGAAGCCAAAGAATATGCTTTCAAATTTAAAGAATCTTAAAGTCCTTTTCTATTTAGGATTCGCTTCAGAAGCTTACAGAAACTTTGATCATCTAAAATGATAGATTGAGCCTCTTGTGAAAACTTTTGTTTACTTTCAGATTTAAAAAATTTATTTTGCGATATAAACGTAACGTATGAATGCATTGACTAATGTGAGACTCATAGCTGCAAACATCTCTATGTATTTAAAACAAAAATCGCTCATCCCTCTCCCATCTAAATTATTATTTTTTATTTAAAAAAAAAATGCGGGACGATTTGGACATGACAGCAACAGGTGAACTGCTGATTTTCCTTTGAAAATGAATATATTTACTACAGCCACCTGGTTCGTAGAAAATTAAAAGTTTCCAATCATGTGTTGTCAACAACGACAACAGTAATAAGCGATTAGCTCTGGACAGTATTATCTTATCAAGCAAAATGTAAATATTGAAGTAAAAGATTTTGTAATAAACAAGTGTCTTCTACAATAGATACTTAACAACAATGACGTAACATTCTGCTAATAAAAATAGTAAGTTCGGGTACGAATCTTAAAATTCATTTTCTACATTTACCAGCAGAATAAAAACATATCGAAATACATTTTGGCTTTGAACAATAAAAGCGGTTTTGTTTGTATGAGTGAAACGCTGAAACGAATCCCTATCTAAATTTCTCTGACGTCCACTGTATGTGTACCGGATAAAAAAAAATCATACGAAGCTTGTTGGTAATATAAAAAATTGTTGAGCAATGCCTCCAATTATGCTTTCATAATTTACGTAACCGCCCCAGCACAATTTAACTCGAAACGAATAGTTATTGCTTCAAAAATTTAGTAATTTAATTCCGTTTATCGTTTACCGCTTGCACTCGTGTCAAAGCGGAGCGCGGTTTTTTCTATTAAGCGTTGGTTTTATTTTATGACTGCTTGTGTGTATCGACATTTTTACATTCAATATTGGATTTACAGTGAAACCAACGTTGGTTAACTCGCACAAAATACGTCCAACGAATTTTATATCCGACTGCAGAGCTTTTTTTGTCGGTTATTTGAATTTGGTGGAATATAATTTTTTTACCATCAAGCAATCCACATGAACAGAAAATTTAGAGATAAAACAACATAAACCTTGTTGGTCGCGTTCGTCAAACTTCATTGATGTGTGTCTGAGTTAGGCCTGTTCACTTTACATGAAGAGTCTAAAATTCATCTAGAATGGAGTTTATCTGGTCTGGAAGGCTAAAAAATTGGACCCGTATTTTTTTAGAATTAGTTTTAGTTTAGATTTAGGGAGCTAGGCATTTATTTAAATGTACGAATGCGTTGGTTAGAAGAGTAAAAAAAGATATACACTATCATTCTCCTCGCTTCTAACCAACGCTTTCGTATATTTGAACAAATGCCTAGCTCCCCACATATAAACTATTTTTAATATTCTACAAAACTAAGGGAACAATTTCCAAAATATTATTTAATCTGTCACAGACGGCAAGCATATTAACAGTTTAACTATCTGATCTATTACTTTATTTGAGCGAAGATTTTGACAGATTGATTTCAGAAATCTTTTACTTCATTTGTTTTGAACATGCTTTTTGCTATGTAAGACCTCTTTAGTCAGAAAAGCAAGGATGTTTCATTAATTTCAGCACTTGTGTCGAAAGAGATCAGTTGATCTATTCAGTTGAGATCCATATTTCGTAAATAAATTTGAAAAAAGCTTTTCTTTGTTGACTGAATTTTATTTGCCTTCATGAAATGTCCTTTTCGAAATGTAAAAGTCATTATCGATGGTTACATGGCATCGACATAATATATATGCACCGAGTGGCTCAGTGGTTTCGTACTGGCCTTCCACCAAAATGATCCTGATTCACTCAAGCTTACTAATTTGGACAGTTGTGTTTGGCGGCTACAACGATGTACACACTAAATGACTCCTATGACGTAACCTAACATTTAGACGAGATATTAATTAACACCTAACTTTCATCAGAGAGTAGTTGCTTCGAGGCGAGGTCCGGAAGTCACGTTAAGCCGGTGGTCCAGACTGCACTTGTTATTGGCCGTAAAAGGCTGTTAGTGAACACTATAACCGAGCAAATCAGATCAAATAAATAAACGCTCACGCCAATTAGGCGACCATAACAATCAGTCTCATAATTCCATCGCATTTTACCCCAAAACACAACCAAATGATGTCCTTTTCAAACAAGAAAGTAAATTCACCGTAATATAAGTATATTCTACTTAAAAACTTGGTTATTTGCGCAAAAGACATCATTGAGTTCAGCCAAAAAAAAAAAATTACCAATGAATTTTACACATAAATTAAGTAACCTCTGAAAATCTCTGTCTACCAAAACTTATGTATCGATAAATAAATAAATGAGTGGCTTTATTCAACGGAAATTGAGGGTGAAACTTTCACCTACTACCGTGTACACACAATATATTATTATTTTTTTCCCATGTTTATTTCACTCCCCCATTATACTTTATTTTCTCGTTAGACATAACATCTTCTTTACAAATTTATTTTCCGCCTTTTAAATTTTTCTTGTAGAAAATGCGTTCTATTATCCCTCATATATAATACACCGGCAAACTTGAGGTAGTCTTTTTGAGAAAAACTTTTTCTCAACAAGTGCCGCATGTCTTTCTTTACACTGTGGAAATATATATATATTGTATAGAGAAAGTATTTATGAAAGAAAATTTTCTGTGTCGGTGTAGGATGAGCGAAAGATTAGACAGCCCAAGGAAGTGTATAATATTCGAGATGTTAACGTTCGTCGTAGCAGATACGTATACATATATATTTGTATATTTGTGTAAAAGCTATGGAAAAAATATGGTTAACGCAACAGGATGTTTGTCACAATTTTCGGTTAAAGAAGATAAGTATTGAAAAGAATTACGGGAAAGATGATGTTTACAGAATGAATAAGGGGTTAAGTGGGTTTTCCGCAATGAATTATCAGTAATCTTCTAACAGATTTATTTTTCCGCAATTTGTGTGATTTATGGTTACTGGTACATTTGATTAATTTAGGGATCACAAAAAATTATCGAAAAGTGAAATCTGTGAAAGTTTTATCATTGACTTACCCCGACCACTGCGTCCAACAAATCGTAGATCATTGAATTTTGCTACCTGGTTCTTCATCACAGCCGTACAATTGCGTAATTCTGCACAGTAATTTTCGTCGTTTCCCGCTTTAACCGTCACCATTGTACCGTCACCGATGTCTCCCAATGCAACCACTTTGAATGCTACGGGTAAGGTCTTATTGGAACGCCAATGTGGTGGTAACACTGTACATACAAACAATGGGCTACCAGTTCGTATCAGTTCACCGGGATGTTCCGATAAGAAGTCGCCTAGTGTCCGTTCCGCTAATATGTCCGAGGTCATTTTTGTGTATGCATCGTTTAAGAGACTAGCTGCTGATGGCGTTGTTGTATTCTCGGATGTATTTGATGTATTACCACTTGACGCATTCGTCGAAGTGTTGTTGGGAGTAGTTGTATTCCCAGTTAAATGCATTGTTTTTCTTCTATTTTATTTTGGAGTAATTTCTTTAAGTTTCTCTTACTGCACATAGATCATCGTCACTTAAATATTAAAATTTCCTCTTTACGTACACTTAGCAACTTCATTCACTGTTTTCTTTTATAAAATTACGTTCACATTTTTGAATTAAAACACTCCACATTCATATATCGGAGGATGTTGATCATAGTAATGTTTATCCAATTCAAGCCTGTCCTGTGGTTAGAACGAATTTTAATTATTGTTACTAAAGACATTATACATTGGAGACGTCCAGATGTTTTTCAGCTTCATCGACTTTACCTCCGTCGATATGAATAGCTGAATTCCTGAACCCCCAAAACAGACTGCGTTTAAAGACTAAAATGAATTGTTATATGCAGGAACGGGACATGCCACTTTAGCGAAATATAACAATATTAATCTTCACTTGTTAAGCTTCGCTTCAAATATGCTGACAATGTTCGAAACAGAGCTAAAAAAATAAAATTTCATTTTTCTTATATTATCATGCATGCCCAATTTTTCTGTGTGTAGTCTCTATTTATCTGTTGTAAATGTGGTACGCTCCACTTAAGGTTTCGAGGGAAGCGATTGGTTTTGCAAATCTAAGCACTAAATGAGTTGTGTTTCTCTAATTGACGAAACTACTAGATATTTACCATTTCAAAGGTGGCATATCCTCAGAGACCTGTCTGTCTCCCCCGTAAGCACACTCGTATTTTATGGGCAGACCTTAAATACAATGAATCTCGATAAAATATGAATAATGAAAAGTCTCTGCCCAGCCCAATTATAATAATTAAGTCGAAAAAAGCAACCCTTCCAGACATGAATTGTGGACAAGTTAATCACCGAACAATAATAACAATTATGCCATCAACATTGCTGGTTGGTCACGTTGATTTTCGAACGAATCTTCCGCATTTTCTATTTATTCTTCAAAGTCTGTGAAATCTGTGAAATTGAAAATAAATCAAACGCACACTACACACGTTTTACAATATACATCATATGCGTGTTGTCCAGGAAACCTCGAAACAAGTGACAAGTAAACCAAACCAGATATACCCAAAAACCCCGGCGTGCGACATTTGTGGTACACAAAAGCAACCAAACGACATCATGGCGTGGTGTTTGAATAGGTATTTGTTAGGTTTAAAGCCTTGTTTTCGATATGATGTCTTTCCTCTTTGTTATGTCAGCTTTCGGGGGCTATACACATATATAGAAAATAATAGTTGGCTACATTCACTCAACCTCCCACTCACATTTCATTACCCACACATGGTCATTATTATGAAACTTGATTTTCTAAACTATGGAAAGTCAAACTAGAAATTTGTCTACGAGAGTTTATATACCTAACTGCATGCATGTAATGTTGAAATTGTGTTTCGGTTAAATAAATATACCCGAGCTAGGATGGATAAATTTAATGGGAAATAATACACATGTTTTGTGCTGCCACCGAATCACACTTCGCTAAATTTATTGAATGGCAAAAACAATGAGACTAAATGCCACTATTTCAAATTTTACGAACAAGAAAGGAAAAATTGATAATTTTATCGGTACCATGTACTGAGAATGCATGATCTGATTGGCCGTTAACAATGTTGCGAAGCTACAGTTAATAGTTAATATTCAATAAAGAATGATTTTGATTTTAAGATTAGAAGCCGCAAATGTCGAACTAAGATATTAATATCTTGCCGTCTCTATGTAAACGAAGAACATTTGAATTTTTGAATCATGACAAGCACGCTAATATTTCATTTTTCAATTACATTCGTCATTTAACCGGATACTTTGATTTTGTCCACAGTCTGGAATTTTTAAATGCACTAGGACTACATTGGTAGAACAAATTATCGTAACGGGTTCCACAGATTTCAAACCGATCAATGTGCATGAGCTTTCCTGTTTTCCCTAAAACTGTTTTTGGAAATATATGTAAAAATTTGAGAAATTTTTTCCTGGTATGAGAGCAACCTTAAAACTAAATTTTAAAGAGTTTTTTTTTGTCACATTTTTGTGATTTGGAAAGTGTAATTGCCGTAAAGTATACTAGACGAGAAATTTGGTCAACAAAGGATTTTCGGAAATCTTCTGAGAATTTTCAATGATTTTCTGAATATTTTCAGTTTCATTTACGTTTTGTAGATTTTCTACACACACGGAATTTTGAAAACCGACAAATTTTCTGTTTTGTGGTTTACTGGCTTCTTGTGAATTTTGCATGTATTTTTATGTGGAGAAATCGAAAACTCAAGTAAAACACAAAAACAGAAAATGTGTCGGTTTTCAAAATTCCGTGTGTGTAGGATTGCCAAGTTAGTTTGTAAAGTTTCTGATGATTTTTTTGAGGATGTACTTCGATTTTGAGAATTTTACCATTAAACAATTTTCTAGTTTTCGAAAATTTTCCTAGGATTTTTCTTCGTTGAGAAAGGATATTCTATGTTTATCTGCTCTTAGCGATACAAGATGTTTTCCATTTTCATTTCATTTTCTTTATGGAATACCACATATGCACACATGTTTTGACTAACTTCCAACAGTGCTTGATGATAAAAAAAGCTACTTGCTCCATACATGACAGCGATTAAATGATTATTCCAAGTTGCAATTGAAAAAATTATTTATGTACAGATATGAGCCGATGGCGAGTTTCACAAAACATCCTTTCCAGTGAGCAAGATAATTTTAATTTTTTAATGATTATGTTAGGTATTAGTCAAAACAACTTTCACATTCCGTTTGGGAAATAATGTCGAAATGGAGCCATGTCGCAACCATAACAAACAAGTAGTCTTTCGAATTTCGGTCGTAGCGGACTCTATGCAATAGTTCACAGAAGGAAAAAAAGAAGTTAATTTCATTTCGAAGGTGTACGCTACGCTCTGTACACAAGTCACCCGAGAAAACGAAATTTTGTTCTTTTTTTTGAAGAGGTCAACACAACGTTTTTCACAACAAAGCCTACCGGAGTTCACAATGACTCTTTTCCTGCCTGTTTGTAACATTTGTAATTTTTTGTATGAAAGAGGACGACGAATTACATAATATCGTATTTTCCCTGCGGTAACCTTTCACAAATGGCACATTAACCAGACGTTAATAGACCATTGTCTATTGTCTAATTTTGCTTAGCATTAGAATTTCTGCAGCCAGAAATAATTTTTGGTGGATGGTTAAAACTTTGTGTATGCCTGTGGATTCGCTAGATGAATAACTTCCTACTCAGTGAAATGTTTTACTTATCATCATAAAAGACAAGTTGATATTACGTACACTCGAAGACATATTTGGGAGCTGTAGCGCACATTCTTAGGTTTTGTCATTTTGTACCGAGAAATGCAATTAGAAATTAAAAATCGAATACTTCTGTTGTTTAACAAAACATAGGTGGAGTTTTATTTTATTTACCCCCCTTGCCTTTGAATCATTAGGTTGCATGGGTCCAGAAACAAGGAAATTTATTGACAAGTTGGGATCGTTGATGAAGAGAGCATCAGGGGAGCCACGTTCCAAAGATTATCTGTTGCAGAAAATTTCTATTGCTATACAAAGAGGCAATGCGGCATGTATTCTTGGAACTTTAGGAAGTAATAGAGCGGATGATTTTTATTTATTGTAATATTTGTTGATTGAAAAGATCGTTTTTTTATTGACTGCGCCGTATGCGAGCAGTATTTTTTTTCGCTTTGAATAAATAAATGAATGTAACTTTTAGGTGGAGTCATGTGGTATTTCCAATTTTTTTTTTTTGCATATTGCGATGTGTGATTAACAGTTTTTCTCCACGAATCTAAAAAATCAATATGCCACACATATCTTCGAAAAAAGAACAAATGTTACAGTTCAGAAGAGAAAGTATAAATTTTCTCACCTGTCAAAACAAGAGGGAAGAACGTTCTCTCATCAATCAAAGCGTTAACAAAACGTCATTTTCTTTTGTCATTTTAAGTGGAGAAAATAAGGTTGATCATACCGCACGTATGAAAATGTTATTTCCAGAGTTAATGTCACACAAAATTTACTTCTATTTTGAAGTACTAAAGTTGGCATTTTGGTTACAATTTTATTTAAATTTTCTAATTTTTGTCGAAACTTTAATCCTACTTCCTGGCTATCCTAACTGAATGACATCCTAAAGTCCATTTCAGTTTTTTCCTCTAGCATTTTACCCATACAGCACAGAAATTCTTGTTCTATTCATCATTTTCAATCGTTCAGCTATTTACGGAGCTTTTTTTTCATTACATCCGGTCAATGTACCTCAGGTCATCTTGTTGCAGTTGTAGCCGTTTCGCTACGGATATACAATGTCCATCAATGAAATTTTACTTGATTAATTGCTCGGGTATAAATAAAACGAATGATGTTTGCCCATCACTGTAAATTGTTGTCATATATGCGATCATTTAGTGGCTTAATGAAGATATACGCGAGAATTATGTTTCACAATTTATAATCCATTGGTATTTGATTTGAATATTTACTTGTTGGTGTACTTGACCAGAGAAGACGGTCAACGATTAAGACATTCGTTTAGTTGTGAAAAATGTATTGTCATTGTTGGGTCTTTTACGGTATTTTACTGAAATAATCTAGTTAGAGTGAGCAATATCACTTGATTCTGGAATAGAAACCTATTCTTTTCACTAAATTATTGAGCAATTATTTCGGATCCACTCCAGTGTTTAAACAGAAGTTTACGTAGCTAAGCCGTCACAAAAGAGTGAAATAATGGATTTTCATATAATCACGATTTCACTACGGTGTGTAGTCGGCCTCGGCTTCGCCTCGGATTGACAATTTAACATTTTCTTGCAATAAAACCTCATGCACCATATTACATAATAGTATATCGTGCACCATATTGCACAAAGTTGATTGTCGAAGTTTGTAACAACACAGATAAAAATATGGGATTACAGTTTTTAGGTCCGAGGGGATTACTTTCAAAAAGTAATTCTTTCGGGATTAGATTTTTAATCTTCGCCAGAAATTGAAAAAATGTAATTCTTTCAGGGATTAAAAGTAGGACTAAACAATAATATTGAGGATTGAATGATGATACTGCTGCTTAGAATTTTCCGTCTATAATTTAATCGTCTTGAAATCACACTTTTGTGTTAATTTAGTTCGAACACGATTTACGAACAAGATATGGTTATGTGAGAAAAATTAATTGAAACGGACATTTATTTGTTGTTAAAATGTTTCAATGGTACTACCGATGGTTTTTTCTGCCTTACAATACCAGGCTCAGAATAGAAATTTTAAGTTGGTTTTCTAAAGATACTACCAGTTAATTTGGATATGGTTAAAGATAGTATAGGGAAATTCTAGATTGAAAATGGCAGTAAGGCCAATTTTAGCAGCGAACTATTTCACATTACTATGGGAAAACAGACATTTTTGAATTTAAATGGTTAAATACTTGTATAGAATGGTAAGGAAACTACAGAAGAATATAAAAATGAAAATCATGAAAAAATATCGAGGTTTAAAGTGACGATCTTGCCATCTGGCAATTTGCATTTTAATCCCAATTTTAATCCCACGAGGAATTAGTTTCTTTGAAACAACGGTTCACAATTAGCCACGTTGGTATTAAGAACAATTTGCAGCAGTGGTAAGATCGTAGACTGAAGTTCAGGAGGTCCCGGGTTCAAATCTCGTCAGGTAAATAAAAAAAAAATCTGTTTAATAAAAACATTTCTCATTCCAGAGTCACAAAAAAGCTTCTTCTCATATCAGACGTTTAGATAAAAACTGTAGTATCACACAATATCCGATTAAAAAAAATCTTTTTTTTTCTGAAGTGAAAGTAGGTTAGATTTTTTTTATTGCACTATAAATAACATTTTGATCAGATTAAAATGAGATTTTCGTTTCAACGGATAGTAAACAAGCATCAAACGTTAGGGCCTCAAAGATTAAAATTTAATTCCTCTAGGGATTAATTATTTGAGGATAAGTTCAAGTAATCCCTGAGGGGATCAAATTTAAATTCTAAAAAAGATTCGGTCGCGTACTGTTAATCCCAAAAAGATTTAGATCTAGGTCCATATTTTTATCTGCGAACTATTCTAATTAGTACGTGTGCTACTTAAATCAGGGCCGCAGCTAGCCGGCTTTCTCAGGGTGAGCAAGTGTGGTGGGCAATTATATGGTTAAATTCAAATTAAAGCAAACCGAGTTTTTCGCCTTTATCGAAATAAATAAACAGATCATTTCCACCAACAATTGAAGTTTGTACGAGAAACTACGAACTTGAATACACTGAAAAAAAGGTGACATTTTTTTCGGTCTAGACCATAGAAAGTCCACATTTTGTTAATACACTTCGTCGGTCACAAAGGGCAGGTAATCATGTAAAATCCTTGTCAAAAAAATCCTCAAAATCGTTAATAATCCTAAACAAATTCCTGTAAATTTTAAGAAAACCACTAGCCCCGCATGTGGCATCAAATGGGGTGATGAAATGATATGAAAAGTTAAACACATAAGATCTTCGACCGATTTATACACGATCAAACTTTGCGATGAAAGGTTACTTTCACTTTATTTATGATTCACTAGACTTGTTCATACAAAATAGTATGACCTACTCCATAGAGGTTGGTCATCTTTTTGCCACTGTCGTCATAGCCTGATAAGATGTGGTTTATTCTTGAACAGCATTATTAAATGCAAAGCATCTCACAGAAACAAATCTTTTTGAAATCAAAGAAAATCCTTAGAAATCAAAAGAAAATCATTTGAAGAGGTTCTTTTAAGAAATTCAGTTGCACTCAAAATACACGGTTATCTGCCTCTCGGTTTTCCTAAAAGTTAGAAAATTAGGGCGTAAGTTTTAAAAATCGACCTGTGCTACGAGATGCTCGCTATACTCCTTGCGCCTACAAGAGACAATCACAGATTTTTTTTTTTAAACATGAGATGAGACAATAAGTTTATTTTGATACCCAAAAATTTTTCCCAATTTTTTGTGGGTTTTTGGCAAATTCACTTTTAAGGTTACATATTGAAAAACTTGTGGATTCTTTAGTTGTTTCTGATCTTCTGTAAGCCTAAATCCTGGCCTAAATACAATTTAGGGATTTTTGGGAATTTCGGGAAATTTTCGGGTTTTCGGCTCGTATGTCACAGTCTCATATTTCCTCACAAAAAAAAAGTAATTCCTCCCACATTCACCAAAGCTTGCAGTTTTTGCAATGCTCAAAATAAAGCGTTAGAAGCTTTACTCCTGTCCGCAAGCCAATTGTCTTCCGAAATTTCCCTAGTTTGTACAATTCAATTGTTCCAGTTGTAGAGTTGGTTTTTAAGGTAGATTAAAATGGGCTAATGGTCGCACGGATCGTGTCACAGTTATCATAGATCGTGTTAGCGTTAGCAGTATCATATTATCCAATTGGACGACTCGAACGATGGAAAATTTAATTCCGCAGTAAACTAACCGAAGAGACTAAGTAAAATCAAACAAGCGTATTATTCGGTTCACATAAATCTTTTTCGATAGAATTTCAAAACTTTTCCTGCTGCAAACAGATACTGTGTCAATTCCGTGTAAAATAAAAAAGGCTTGACATAAATTAATATCTGAAAATCCAGCGATGCAGTTCATTGCCTGGTACACGATTATATTTATCTGGTGTATTAACCATCCCTCACATTCAAGCGAGTTGAGTTCTTTTGTCAAGTTTAAAAAGTCACTGTTTTCAGTGTGGCGTATTTCGAAATATATTTCAAATTGGAAAATGTTACAAGAATGAAAAAGCAATGCTTTGCGCCACATGTAGTCGAATGCAGTGTTCTGTGAAATGCATTTGGTTATTTTGATTATTAGCGAACTAACAGCACCGTTTGATTATGTTGAACTTTTTGATAGTGTAGCGATGTGAGTATGCTTCAAATAAATCAGTTTCGAGGAACCTGCCCAATTACTGCTGCTTCGAGAAACGTTTTGATGTTTAGTTGAACATATTAACTGACAGAATTTTGCACTCTTTTGTTTGTAATATTCACACGGCTTTTATTATTACACTACACACAGCGAGCAGTTCATCCAATTTCCGTTACAATTCAATTGTATAATTCACAAAAATTTAATTAAAAGTTTTTGTTTAATGACAAAAAACATACCGTCGGATTACGATTGGTAGTTAAACATAACATTGGCATTACCACTGGTCGGGAGAAAAACAACGAATTTTGAATTTAGAAATTCAAAAACAGAAACAAAAAATATCCAAAAAAGAATCGAAAAAATCCCTTTTAACCGTCACCGAAACACTGAAATTGAATGGAAAATGCGCGGAAAAATATTAAAAACCGAAAAATCTTATTTGATTGAACGACAAACACTCTGGTTTTGTTGTTCAAATAAAATGAACTTGTTCTTTGGGTTCTTTATGGTGTTGTATTTTGTTTTTAATCCAATGGGGTATTGTGAATAGCAACACACGCGATGTGCTCTGAAATTATTTTAGTACACCACTAATACTACCCAACTACTATCATGGTACTACCACACCATTAACTATTATCATACATAGCGTTTCATACATAGAATCATATCATATATGTAACATTATATGCGCATGAGTTTTCTATGTATTACCCGAAGATTTTTGGTCTAATAGTATTCGCTGTTGGTGTGGATTTTCCTTTTGATTCGGATTTTCGTTATTTCCCTTTGGTTTTTCGGAGATTGTGTGTTGTATGCTCTTTCGTCTTTAAATAATGAATTTTCTGTGTGAAGTACACACAGAGAGGATATATACGTATACAGACAGATAGGTACAGATGTAATATACATACGAACATATATGTCGAATTACATGAGAAAGCCCGATGTCCTCTTTGAACGTATGATTAAGCCACAAATTTTAAAAATATTTGTTTTTGTGAGAGATGGGTTTTTTATAGTAAGTAAATTGGTTATCACCACACCAGCAAATGAAGCTTCTTCGACAACATTTCTTTTTCTTAAAAAAAAAAATAATTCATTGCTGAAAGAATTAGCAAACCACTTTGTATACAGTAAATTGATTATATTGCACATTTTCTTACAATCGTCTGGACAGGAAATGCAAAATCAAGTAGTTTTTTAAGTGTCGAAATGACCAATTTTATACCATTCAACCTATCGTATCCCGATCAACATATATAAATTCTCTCCACACACATTGGCTGCCGATTCTCCTTATGTGTGTGGTTCAAGTGTGTGTGGGTATATGTGCGCGGATTAAATTAAACAAAAATTATAATTATCATTACCTCAACGATAAATGTTTATAAAATGGATCATTTTCGACTCGAATGCGTCTATTAACTTCCATACACACAATTTTTTTTATACAATTAATTAATGAATGGAAATGGAAAAATCGAGTTATAAGATCGCATATGTGTGTGGCCCCGCGATGGACCACACACGGTTCGTAATTAAAAACGAATTTTATTGGATACTTTCCTTCTACTAAAATAATATTTTTAGATGTTTTTGTACACCCGAAACACGAAAAATTATCATTTTTTATTTTGTTTATACACAGGAAATTATATCTCATAATAATTCTCATTGCTTCATTGCCTGTATGAAAATATAATATTTTCTTAATATTGAAATGACTCTCTATTTAAATTTGCACAAGACTCGTTTCATTAAGTCCTCTGGGTTTCTAATACTTTGCCGTTACGGTTGTATGAACATCGGACAATAAGATTGTGGACAACTTTATGAGATTAAACATGTGACTAAGATTCAATCAACAACCCCTCATTCTCACGTTTCCTATTTTTCAAAGGGACTTTCACGTTTCATCGATACATGATGACCATACACACCATTCATGTGGTTACAGTGACTTCATTACCTTGCTTCACCAATCAATGTTCGATGCAGATTTCCCAGATCGCAAATGTATGCCTCGTTGTGCAAGCTGTGCATTTTGGGTTGTGAATGTGCAAATTCGAGAGTATGCTTTTCGTTAAGTTAATTTTTTACTTCTGGTCGAAAAATTAGGTCAAAATTTAATTAGCATTTCGGTTTAGAAAGTTCATAGGGGCCAAAAGACCGCATTGAAATCAGATAAAGGTAAAAGACGGTACGGGTCTCTGTATGATGCCATATGGGTAATTATTTCGTGCTATTTGCTTGAAACACTGATGTTCTAATGTTATAATTAGATTTATTACCTTCAGCTTTTTACATTTCTGTTTACAACGATAGTGTTGAGTAACTGAACCACACAAAGGATATAATTATGAAGACTTAAATTTAATGGTCTACTTGTAAGCAAAAAAAGAGAGAATTGTATCATCTAAATAGAAACGAATCAAAATTTGAATTTGAAATGTTTGGACTAGAAATTAAAAAAAAAAAGTTCGAAATTAAGAGCTTAAAGGGTTTTGATACAATATGTTGACGAGTGAGGTTCTTTCTATTAATTCGGTTCAAACAATGTTTTATTTGCTAGTGAAAAAAACAGATTGGTAATGGCTCCAATAGTATTGGACCAATACCCATCGGTTTTTAGGTAGGTTAACTGGTTTTTCGGAAACTCAGATAAAATTTGGTGCCTACCTGCTTCGAAAGGCACGCAGGATTATAACCCTTGCCCTTGCCCTTGCCCTATGTTATAGAGCACGGAGAGCAATTTATGATCAGTCAATTTTATCTAACATGTGGGTCACACGTCAAAATGAAGAGAACTGTACAAAAATTTAAACTGGTCTGACCCCACAGATCAGTTAGATTTAACTGGGTTTCGCTGTTTGTAAACAATCTAACAATTAGAAACTCGCAGAAACCCAAATCTTAACTTTGCTTTCGAACAACCACTCATTCAAGCCGGATAGGTCTACAAACACAATAGCAAAGCCTATTTGAACTAATTGTCATTAATAAGTTCCCAAAAAATTTTCATTGTTTTCTTTGTTTGTTCATAGTTTTTAAACGTTATTGAACTTTTCCTGATGTTTTATTGCGAGCATTTAATTACAAAAATGCAAAGAATTTTTTTTTTTGAATTTTAGAATTATTAGATCGAATCTTGTGACGGATTTTGACTGAACTGAACAGAATCAAAGATTAATGGCATTCAAAGTATATATAAATGAATAGAGTAACGTATGGAGTACAGCGCCATATTTCGATGGATATTTCTGAAACGGAGAACAAACCAAAATGCATCGACTATTTTTGGGAAATCAAGTTCCCATATTTTCATGGGTTTTCCCATATTTTCCTCAATTTTCCCAAAAAATATTTCAGTAGAAATAGTAGGGATGTTTTCTTTGTGTGAGTTAAACTACACACACAATTTTGTATGCATGTTAAGAGCAAATTGTCAAACTTTGTTATAAGGGAGATTGAGATGTTTACGCAAAATTATAAGTTGACGTAAGACTTAAAAATTTCTAGTTGATATTCCATTCCATATTAGCGAGTTTGCGCAAATGACGCATAATTTATAAGTCAACTTATAAGTTAGAAATTATAAGTCACATCTTCATACAAGCAGTTCTGTAAGGTCACTTATAATTTCCAACAAATAAGTTGACTTATAAATTATAAGTTGACTTTCCATTGACATTGTTTGTATAATTTTCATATTTTACGTTAACTTATTATTGATGAAAACGTCAATATCCATTGTATATAGGCCATTTGAGATTTTTAACATTATGCTCCGTAAGTTTATGTAAATGTAAATTTTAGGAATCTAAGTTATGAGTTTATTATATTTCTAATTTAATTAATTCACTTGGGATTGAATTTATTGTTCTTCGAGGTCTCCAACTTAATTTCAGATACAACTATAAAAGATTATTATTGTAAAGACTCTATTTTCTATAAGTATTACTAAGATTGTAAGCGTTCGGCCCGAAAGAACCACCGTTTTACATCACAATTAAAATATTTTCCCAAGTTTTTTTTCCTAGAATAAAAGTTGAAAAAATTAGAAAAAAAAAATAGAAAAATTTAGCAAATATTGAGAATATTATGAGAAACCGTTTTCCCAAAAATTGTACTTGCATTTCACTTATGATTGGGATGAACAACCATCACGTATCTGCGGGAAATTTTATTTTTCTTTAAGAGAAAATCTTGTCTGCGATCAGTTTAATAAGTTTGACGGTGTTATATAACGGGTCGGTCCATCGAAGACATTCTTAGTATTTTAGCATTCAAAACAAATGGTAAATGGTTTGAAGCGAAGCTGAGGTCAAGAGCTACATTCGCGGAAAAGTTAAATGTGACATATTTTCTGATTTGGAAGTTGTTGTGGCATGTAACTGTTTCTATAAAAATGTCGTTTAACAAATGAATATCTAGGTTTTTATTTTTTGTCTTTTTCCTAAATACGCAACTTGCACCAAAATACTGAAGTACATCTATCCTTTAATTGGTTAGACGAAATTTTTGCCGAAACAATCGCAAACCACTATCAATATGTCATGTTTCACTTTTCCGGAAAATTTCGAATAACTTTTTTAATATCTTATGATTTATAAAGTTATCTGTTATCGACAACGGCGATAGAAATAATTGATGATCATTGACCAGAATTCTTTTCAATAGAAATTTTTTGTTTTGTTCACACGATTGAAGTAAAAGATTTGACAAAAAGCACTTACTTTCAACAAATGAAATGATTGATTCATATCATGATGTTTATCGTTTTTGAAGATAAGAATTGTAGTCGTTGCGGTTAAAAAAACGAATAACAATTGAGCGAAAATTTAAAACCTTGTCTGGCTAATTTAAAAAAAAAATCCTTTTTCACCTCCAATTCTGTTCAGTTCACCTCCAATTCAAGCATTTAGACTACCTCTAAGTCTTAATTTGGAAATGATTAGATTCTTTTAGTAGATTCTAATCCCTAGCGGCTATTCCTATGGTAACCACACACAAACAATAAATAGAACCAATCTCTTGGATCAAAACAAGATTTTTTTCAATAAATTTGAATCAAAATTCAATAAATCAGAAACCAGTTGTGTCAAAATCTACAAGTTCTGTTATCTAATTATTGAAAAAATGTTTGTCATCACCAGGAGTTTCAGTTCCGATTAGTAACTTAGTAACTTTAAAAACACCTAAGAACCTATGGAACCCGTTCAGTGGGTATTTGTTAGATCCTCTAGTTCATCATTTAGAATGACGATTTTAGTAAATATTCATAAATATTCTACGACTCAAAACCGATATAGTCTGATTGTAAGATATGGATTTATTAAAGAGAAGGTTTGATGGATTTTTTGGGCTCTTGTTGAAATAAAAATTTTGAAAAATTGAAATTGAAATCCAGTGAAATCAAGTCGAAGGTTTTCCTTGAATTCATTAACATTGTTTAAAAACTAGGATTTTCATTTATAAATTGCTGATCTTCACTTTACCGGTTGCTTATTTATTCCTTTTCTTTTTGTCACCACACCGAGCCAAGTTCACACAAATTGTCTTCAAAACAAAACAAAAAATTCTGTCTGTCTCATTGGCTCAATAACACGATTGACATTTATTCAGTTTTTTTCCGCAAATAAAACACACGGTTGATATTCAACAACCAACAAAAATAAACCTTCAAATTACCAAACCATAAAAAATTAAACCAAATAAGTATAATCCAATTAAAATTCACTCATGTCACAGCGTTTTACACACCGAAAAAAAACGGCTAAAAAAGATTTTCCATGCACAACACAGACTATATGAATGGCCTTTGAATTCAATTACACACATTCGCGGTTTATTTTTACACACACTGTGTTCAGTTTTTTTTCCACTGTTAACAACAACTAGTTTGTCTGCATTTTTCATAAATTCGGTGAACAGAGCTTTTATTTTTGTTTTTCGCGATGCTAAACAATTGTTGTTTTTCCAACCAAAAAAAAATAATTTTTTAACACACTTGATATTGTACTAAGTACGGAAAGCTTTTAAGTGAAAATCGTTGGATATTAGGTGGAGAGGTTTTTGATTACTAACTAAGCATACGATGGTTATAGATATGATATGGTCACCCATTTCATTCTGCTGCTGCTGCTGCTGCTACTCCTGTGTGTATAAATACATATATTTGAATATTCACCAAAAGAGTTTATATGTGTGGTATGTGCGGAGGTCGGATGAGGCTAGCACATACGTGTATGTATAGCACATATATAAACATAAACGTATATCGGTTAATATAGGAAAACAGATTTTCAAATATGTACACGGTTTGATGTTGTTCCTGTGTGTTGTACTTGCCATGTTATCAACGACATGCCGTTGTTGAAAATCCCATGCAGGGAAAACCCAGGAGCATATAATAAGAGTATACTTCAATGAATAAACGCCGGTAATTTTCATTCAAAAACTCTCAATTATGCAACTCACTCGAAATAGTGTAAGGGAAAAAAGGGTTATACACCGGGACATTTATTCTCTGTATTGTGTTTTTTGGGTTGTTGTGAGTGTGATTTGGAAAATGTTCTCAATTTTCGCCTGATATTCAATGTGTTTAGCAGAAAAAACACGGACAGGAATAAAAAAAGACAAACTGAAAATTATCGCTTAACAACATTTTCCTCACCTTCGGTATTTTTCAAAAGTTATTTGGAATGCCATAGAAATTTTGATCGGATGTACATGCAATGCATTCACATACACTTTGTTCGATCGTTTAGTTGAGCATTTTTTATATTCCAACTGAAGACATTTACTCTGTGCAATTAATGTAGAGTTATTTAAACGAAATTGGAAAACAGTCTGCAGTCAAAAATTTAAATATTTTTTCCCCTTTTAACCATTTGGGATTTTAACATCTCAGTAATTTAATTAGCGAATAAATTACTTTATTTGCTGCATAAAAATCCATTTTCTTTTATCTCCACCAAGAGCTTTACCGTCAAAACCGATAAAGCATGTTCGGGCAATTGCTACAAAATACAATAAAATCTAAAAAAAAACAACAACAACAAAACGACGAAGATAAATCGTATATTTTAAGTACACATATTGCGCACTTGTTTTTAAACATTAAACCTAATATAATACAAGGAATTTGCTATGCGGTTAAAATGGGTTGGGTTATTGCTTCAGTGATAATGGAATAGAGATGAATACAAGCGCGAGTAAACGGTAACGTCGAGCCCAATGTGCAAGAAAGTGACGAAAAACACGTGGTCGGGCGGAGCTGATCGCAATACACCACGTTGTGTTGTACCATCGTGCACACTACATGCGCTTTGCGGCCACTATCTCGTTTCACCCAAGTGGAATATTATTAAATATTGTGTGCAAACAATGAATGTACTGGCAAGTATATGTTGTGGATGAGATATAATATTAATACAAAACCAGACCATAGTTAGGTCTTATCGTGGTCCATTTAGTGGCTCGTGGCTCTAACAGTACCAACCATACATATTACTTATTTCGCTTGCTCCAATCGGAGAGAAAATAAAATTTAACAAAAAAATATATATAATTTTTGGTGTATTATATCTCCTGTGTGTGCATTCAACATTTCCAAGAAGGAGACGTATTTAAAATTGTTATAATTCAATTGTATAGTCGGATATGTAATTTTCAAGTAGCTAGGAATTTCCACTTAATTCCGATTCAACCGCATCTTATTACTTCTCAACCTCGAAAAGTCATGGAATTATATCTATAATATTCCAATTGGTATGCTAAGTTTATTTGCATGGTATGCAATTGTATACTGGGCGCTTTATATCTCATTGGATTCCATGTTATTTTCGAGAAAACAGTAATTCTAATTGGGATCTATTTTGAATTTAAAATTGCTTGGATATACCCAAAGTGATGCCAATATTCTATTTGAATTTTAGTCTATTTTCTTGTTGGATTTTTTTTTTTAATATCTTTTCTGTGGGATCATGTGGTCTGACAAGAAATTTAATTTGAATTGTGGTTTGTGTTCTCAATATTCGGTTGCTTTTAATCTTATTGGATCTTATATGCGTAGCTATTGAATCAGGAAATAGGATGAAACGGGACAATACCAATTGGATTTTGTGACAATACCCTCCACTACAAATTTAGACTCATTCAAAAGCATGGAAGATAAAAGCAAGTCAACAAAATACTTCAGCAAAAACAATTTTAAAAAAATTGGACAAAAAATAATGATAAGCTACTGAACTGCAAAAACAAATCCTCTCGGCTTAGAGAGTCCTTACCATAAACGGAAACAGACCAATCAAAATCACCTGTCGACGAACTCCACGCTGACTTTGATTGAAAATGCGTTTCGTTGATCGTAATATTTTCCTTTCTAACACGCGATTTCTTTCCAATTGAGCTGATGATGCGATTGATGGGTTGGCCCAGATCGGAGAAGCGTAGAATCGGTCTTATTATTGTCTTGTATTAAATAGTTCACTGGTTCATGTCGGGATCTCGTACCTGATGCATTAATACAAGACAGGTCGTGTCTGCCAAACTTGTCGCTAGTTTCAAATTTTTGGCAGTTGTCAAACGTACTATAGCTGCATATATTAGCAGCTCTTTTTGCGGTATAAAAATTAATTATTCTGATTTACATAATTGTTTTTATAAATAAAATATTTCCTTCAAATTCTTGGATAGAGGTATTGATCCCATGATTGACGCCGCATTACCTTTTTGGATGGCTACACTTAAACGTTGTATAAGATATGACGTTGAACGTTTTTCATTTGTGACCTCTGCAATTTTGCTGCCAATTTGTTTAATGAATCTCAAACCAATATCACCAAACACTCCAGACGTTTCAGTGGCGACAGGAATAAAAATAAAATGATCTGCTCGGTCACTGTTGTGGTCAATTTTCTTTGTTTCTGCTTGATTCGCTGCATGACCCGCTTGTTGTGACGTTTTGTTCAAATACGATTGTGCGAAAGTGTCACGACAGGTGAAATCCTGACAGTGCTTATTTGCCTCTCGCCCAAGGAATTAACGTCATTCCGTCAGGTTTTTTCCGTCTGGTATTGAACAACCCGGTGGTTCTCGGACTGCAAGGATTTCCGCAGATTTTAATGCCCTTTGGATAATTTCGTTGCCCGATGTATGTCTCGGATTGTTCCAGTCGCCTTTGAACAGGATAAACCATGTCGTCCGTACTTATCTACAGTGTCGCCACAAACACACGTATGGCGTTGAACGATCGGTGATCCTATGCGTAAGGCCAATACGACTCGAAACTCATCGTTTGTCAAATGGGTACCAAGCTGTGGAGATGAAAGGGCTTGCAACCAGGCTCCTGATTCGCGAACTGAATTGGCAAGGATTCTAGCCTTATCTACTGGATTTTCTAATGCATTTTTAATTGAATCGATTTTAATGTTTCTGTGATCATTCTAGTAATTTTTACGCACTATATGGGAATGGAGTTGAATTAAATTCTACTTTACACACATTAAATTGTTGCTTTTGTTATTTAATGTACAACACTTATTCTACAAAACCAATTAAGAGTTTTTTTTTTGTTTTCGTTGCTTTTCGGATGCACAGTATCCATAAGAAGTTCGCCGAGGTAGTCACATTTTTACCCCCACTTTCAACTGCTCATAACTGAGTGTGATAGAATTTTAACACCAACAAGACCCAATCTTTGACTTCCAGGCACAAATCAAAAAATCCACTAGAAAATGCGTTCGATTTCGGCAGGCTGTTTTTCAAAAGAATCACTCAAATCGAAATAATAATATCAACTCCAGTTACTGTAGACAGGACTGAATTTTTTGTATTGTCTAATAATGAAGGTGATGAATTTTACGCAATGAAAAGCTTTCGTACGAAGTGCGGCTACTCTTCAATTTATATCGTTTTGTGTGGTGAGCCAGTGCCGTAAATAAATGATGTTATGATAAAATTGGGAATTAGTAACCCTTTTTTGTCATGCTAAATCACATTTTGATGTCACCACACTATAATTACGTCACATTTTAGTATACCAAATCGGGAAATAGGCGAAATTTTGTGAAACTTTGACAATGTTTGTGAAACGTTTGACAAATATAAGCCCTGTGAATATTATTGGACTGGACGAAATTGAATTGGACCAGATCTTAATCTTTTAGGTATTAACAGCATGCGACCGATTTTTTAGAATTAAAATATAATTCCCTCTCGAACTACTATCATTTATTTACTCACAAATCATCAGGTTCTAGAGGGATTACATTTTTATCTTTCGAAACCTTAGTTCAAAATCCCACGAGAATTACTTACTGTAAGTAATTCTTCCCTGGATTACAATTACTTATAGAAAAAATCGGTTCATCTTAGAGGCATGTCGTAGATCAGTTTTTGATCAGAATTAAAAAATAACTTCTTTGGATTTCTAGCCTAACTAATACTACATCTCTAGCACTTTTCATAGCTAATCCATTCTCACTTATGCGCGTCATCTTTACCTCGAAAAGACCAGCAAAGGACAAAGAACACATGTAATCAGCAAGAACCACACCTGTTTTTTTCTTATGATTGTAATACAACAAGATCGTCAGGAAGGCGGTTGTCCTAATCTTTATTTGAGTTGAACATTATTTTCCAGGGGGTAGATAAAACTCAGGCCAGAATTGTCGATGTTTCGGTGGCTGTTCGGTTGGCTTTTGCGTTGGTGCTTCTGTTTCCACTGCACCAAGCGAACCTTAGATTGGTCGAATATGTTAAATTGTCTGGTTAATAAGTGTATTAGCGAAATGAATTAATACGAACTTATGCTCAACACGGTGACTAGTATCAGAGCCAGCCAAAACGTAACTGCTAACACATTCATTTTAACTTTGTTTAAGACGATATACTAATAGTTCTAGCTAAAGTGTGGCTTATTATACCGATTGCAATTTTAAATGTGACCAATTTTAACCGAGTGTGTAACAATTGAGAATTGAAACGACGATAAATTTGATTTAATTTCAAACCCTAATCGATAAAATTTAATTGAAAAATTTGGCAAAACAAATCTAGGTTGCAGCGTGAAAACAATTATGAAAATAAATTTCTTATGAACAATCTACATCTTAGTTCTTTAGTTCGGCAGTCACAGTGAACGATTTAAACAGCCTTTAGTATGTGCATAATCTTAGAGATGTTTCAGCTGTTTCTGACTAACAAACAAGATCTGGCATCGATTTCATAAAAGGAAACTTCAGGAAAACAACTGGGAAGAAGAAAATGTACGTTGCGTGCATATTTGTTGATTTGAAACGTGCATTCGACACGGTGGATCCTAAAAGGCTGTAACGAAAGATCCGTCAAATTGGGTTATCACAGCCTGCATCCGAATTCGTCCTGAGCTATGTCGAAAATGTTCATCATGTACTTAAACGACATTGTTCAGTTAGATTTCATTGGCAAAATATTGTTGTACACGGATGACACAGTTCTTTACTATGCAACCACGACAAAATAAAGTTAAAGCAATGCTTTATTTTACTCTGCCGTGATGCAGCTGATTCACCAACTACTTTGGAACAAATTATGCAACGCGACGATAGGCTACTGCATAAATGGCTAAATCAACACTAAATCTAAATCTAAATGAACATTGGGAAGACATGTTATACGACTTTTGGACGAGCCAGCTCACTGCCTTATTTTAACATTACGATCGACAATGAAAACATAAAACGGGTTCGCACCTACAAGAACCTCGACAAGAACTTATCTTAGACGAAAAGCTGACATTCGATTGTCTAATCGAGCACGTTAAAAAGATTGTTCGTCCGTTCCGCTGATGTGGAGAAATACATTCCGGCCGGTTAAAGAAATCAACTGTATCATGCGTACGTTCGGAGTCACATCATTTACATGCTACCGATCTACAGTCGGGGCAACAAAACAAAAATGGATGAACTGCAAACAATGCAAAATAAGTGCCTAAAAGCGTAGTACCGACTTCCCACAGACACTTCGACCACCTTTCTGTATAGCGCGAGCGAGCATTCATCAACTTGCCATAGTGTAGAGAGTGGTGCATCTGCACCGTATGGTGAAATCATTGACGAAGCATGGATTCGACATTCGATTCAATAGACACATTCATTTGCGATCCACAAGACGACGAAGTTTTGTTCACTTTTCAAACGTTCACCCATCACTAAAACAGTCCATCAGTAAGGATACCCGGCTCAGCTCCGCAATCCGGCAGCTCAATTGTTTACACTCTTTTAAAGCTAAAGTTAAACTCAAAGTAATGAGTGAAAGTGAGAAGTTTTCTGCCATATCTCCCTTCGTTTTTGGTGAATTGATTATGTGATAACTCCTGTGTGATATTTTATTCTAATTTTACCTTTTTATTATCTCAGACGAAATTGATAGTATTCTTATATTACAGTGAACGACATATCAAATGTCTCACTGTCAAATTTTTCTGAGAATTTTATTGTGTCATTGCAAATTCACAATGACATTCTCTGAAAAAAATGACAGTGAGACATTTGAGATGTCGTTCACTGTACTTAACTTTAAAAACGATTTAATTAAGATTTGACGCGAAAAAATTTGATTTTTTTTTTTCATTTTTATATTTTTCGATGAAGGTTGTATTCCGCGCAATAATTATTAAGTATGTAATGATAAAATAAATGATTTATAAAAAAGTACAGATCACATCACAATCCCCATATAGCATTCAGCATTAACACTCATGTCGTATGTCTGAAGACAAAAAAACCTCCAAATTTTCATAAGTGTCTTAAAGAAAAATATGAAAAGCCCATTATGATATCATCAACCTCTCAATAATTTCTATGTTGATGCTAGGAACAGGGCACAGGTAGGACCAGTGCTGTGTGCACGTGCAGGCACATATTAATCATTAAGAGCGTTCACCCCTTTGCAAATTTGTAACCTACATTTAGGCGGACAAATATTCGTTTTTTTGATGATTTCTCTGAACCAAAATCTTTTTTCGAAAATGTAAAACCATTAAAGCACTCAAAAATGTGTTACCTATAAAGAAAAATTTGGTTTGTGGGTGATAACTTATCCTACTTGGAGAAACCTTTGCAGATCGTGTAAATTTGTGTAATCTGCACAGGTTTCTCCAAGTGGGTCAAGCTATCACCCACAAACCAATTTTTCCTTTAAAAGTAACACATTTTTGCGTGCTTTAATGGTTTTACATTTTCGAAAAAAGATTTTGGTTCAAAGAAATCATCAAAAAACGAATATTTTTCCGCCTTAATGTAGGCTTCAAATTTGCAAAGGGTCCATTCCTCTTAACTGAGTTTCTGCAGTAATTTTCATAAAAAGTAAATCCCAAAAATAAAACAAAATATTGTTTCATTTGTCTGAGTGGTTTCTTATGCAAGACACCCTAGATTTTTTACCTGGGTTCCAAAAATAGTAACCAAAAATAAGTCATATCTTTACAGATAGTGAACCAATCCTACAATTATACAGAGGGACCTCTTTTGAATTTCGACATGTCAGTTTTTTTTTCGAGATGTTAATCTAAGTAACGGATTTTGAAGAACTTTTGTCATTTTACTTCGTGCTTATTCAAAAAAGGGAAGTAATTCACACCGTAATTGCGCCTCAAAATTTGAATTTTAAGCAGGATTTTAAGTGAACTAATGAATAAAAAATAAACCAGAAAATTGCTACCTTATAATATTGTATTATCAATAGGTATGAGAATGGCGCAATTTACCGCTGCGTAAGATAGACCTGCGCACGTTCCATTTTGAATTTGTAGCGCGTAAGAAATGATCGTAAAAACCAGAATTGCTAAAGAAGTCGTTCAAAAACACTTGCAGTGGAAGGGTTGCACAAGTCATTTAATTCACTTACAAAAGAGCTTATATCACTAGGTGTGACGCTTACAGCTTCGACAAGAAAAAAGAAATGCCTCACAGATAATTTCGTTTTGTATAGCTCTAATCCAAGCATATGTGGTATCGTTGTAAAGCTGAGTTCGTTGATGTGAAATAACACTACCAGCATGGTATGAAAGCGTTCGAAGTTAGCCACGGGTCTCCAAAAAAGTGACATTTCTGGAAATGTACCAGAAAACTTCACTTCAATTTTTTTTACTATTCGAAAGGGTACACTTCTCCTTCGCAAACTCACTTATGAAAAAAGCCGAAAATACATAGAAGTGGCAAAAATACCTGTCTGAATCAAAGTAATAGTATAATTCAAGGATCAATGAAATGGCTGGGCAAAATTGAGTATTTGCAGGCTTATTTTACTCTTTATTATTAAGTATGTTCTACCTCGTCCTCCTGAAGACTTGCGTAATTTACTTTTTTACGTCCTATAAGAGCGTCAATGTGAAAGTATATTTGGGCCAAGTTATGAACTTTTTTACTTTCAAGCTCACTGAATACTGCTAGCACATTTCTTACCCTTCTGAACAGAACATTTTACGTTCGTATCCTAACACTATGATTAGCCATAATTATAATTCAACTCAGTTTCTTTCAGCGCTATTCCTGTAAACAAAATGTTGATTCTATTTTTATTGAGTACTGTTCTGAATCTAATCCAGAATGAATAAAATTATTGTTTTTAAAAGGTCTCGTCTTACATCGGTAGCACATTTATATAAATAAATAAAAATCATATTAAGAACAATTCTTTGAATATTGCCGCCTCTCTATCTATTTTCAGCTTAAGCAGCGCATTATAATAAAAAGCCTTCGATGATCATTTGAAGGCATTTACAGGTTAATTATAAATAAATATATTATGAAATACGATGTGCATTTGCCATAAAAAAAATATTATTACCCGAGCTACATACTCGTATTATGTTGCATTTACAGCATATGTACGCAATTATACAACAAAAATGTGTGTGGTCGAACTATGCAAGCATGTGAATGATATTTGAAGGAGAGAAAAACAAATTTTTGTACAAGGCGAAGGTATAAATAATTCTTTTGTCTATTTTTGCCTCATTGGAAAGGACTCACATTACGGATATTGGTGTTCCTTTTACTTATGTCCGACTGAACAGTCCCGTCTTTAGATGATCATTGAGTTAAACACAATTTTTATCGAATGAGAAACATATATGATGATGCTGGTCAGTGATGGACAATGGATGTGCTTGAAGTTTTCATTCGTATAAATAATTTTGAAATTCACATAGCCGTAACTCGAACATATACCTTTTCTATTATGATAGTGGAATAGATGGTAATGATGGCGAAAAACAGATGGCTAGTCCTTCTAGATTAGTGATATTCATTTGGAGAGCTATTATATACCTGGCATACAAGAAAAACATATTATAATCGCAAGGATTTAAATTTGATTTAATTTACCATTAACGTAGGAACAACAGAATTGTACTTAAATTACATTAATGTAAAGGTTCATTTATCCTTTAACTCATTATAGAGTTATACACACCTCTAAGCGTTAGTGTTTTGCAGTGTTCGCTCTATATTATAAAATTGTACCACACTACAAAAAGGTCATCTGAAACGTATGCAATTATAAAATCCAATTAACCACCCTCGGCATAGAGAAGTGTGATATTAATTTTACTACAGAACGATTTGTCTTGTTGTTGTATAACGTAACAGTCCTTAAATGTGTTTTAACCCTTTTATCTCCACGTACAACAAATATGTTTGAAATCTGCTTTTGGGTCAGAAACAGGACCAGGCTTGGGGTGACCCTCAGTTTGTTTTTATTGTACATAAAGTAATATACATTTTAAAGGATTGGGATGTGTGTACATTGTGTACACGTTATACACGGACACACACCATACAGGCGAAAAGTGGACTACAGTTATGAACATGAATAACATGTGCTACTCTAAATTATGTTTTAGTATTATGTTCTTACGGCGCACAGATTCTTGTTAAATATTGTCGCTGCTGGTCATTAAGAGGAGAAATTATTATTTGCATTGTTACTAAAAAAGATAGTGAAGGGATTGTTTGACATGTACTCGTTAATGACCCAGAGACACATCCATTTCGAAATGTTTATACAGAGCAATCTATGCTCTTCGGCGTTTTATTTTCCAATTAAATATTTGACTTGGCGGAACGAATGATCTTTACATTAATGTAGCGACATCTTGTAGAATCACATAACAGTCGAAAATTGTGTCTCTGTGAAGAAGTGTAAATGGCATTAAAGGTGGGGTTTAGTGGTGACCACATCTGAATAAGTTAAAAACTTCTGGTAAAGAGTATCAAATTCTTGCTCAGAGTCTGATTTGGAATAGGCGATGAAAATTTACAAAGAGGAGAGGTAAAAATACTGACTTGCACCTTAGTGCCCTTTGAATGAGGTGTGAACGGTAAAAAATCCGATCTATCCCGGGTGAAAATTAAGGTCTCAGTGAGACTGTAAAATGAGCATGATCAACGGTCTCATTTCAGTCTCATTACGTTTTCAGTCTCATTTCATTCTCAATATTTTATTTCTTTGATGATTGTTGAACTTTGGCTGAACGAGACTGACCGAGTGGTCTCTTTTTCAATATTTTATGAGATTTTTGAGACCGACCGAGTGGTCTTCCTTGGATTATTTTTCGTAGGACTTTAGGAGACTGACCGAGAAGTCTCGTTTTGAATATTTTACGAGAATGTAAGAGAGCGACCGAGTGGTCTTTCCTGGATTATTTTTCGTTGGACTTTGGGAGACTGACCGAGTGGTCTCGTTTTGAATATTTTACGAGAATGTAAGAGAGCGACCGAGTGGTCTTTCTTGGATTATTTTTCGTTGGACTTTGGGAGACTGACCGAGTGGTCTCGTTTTGAATATTTTACGAGAATGTAAGAGACCGACCGAGTGGTCTTTCTTAGATTATTTTTCGTTGGACTTTGGGAGACTGACCGAGAAGTCTCGTTTTTGAAGATTTTACGAGAATGTAAGAGACCGACCGAGTGGTCTTTCTTGGATTATTTTTCGTTGGACTTTGGGAGACTGACCGAGTGGTCTCGTTTTGAATATTTTACGAGAATGTAAGAGACCGACCGAGTGGTCTTTCTTAGATTATTTTTCGTTGGACTTTGGGAGACTGGCCGAGTGGTCTCGTTTTGAATATTTTACGAGAATGTAAGAGACCAAACGAGTGGTCTTTCCTGGATTATTTTTCGTTGGACTTTGGGAGACTGACCGAGAAGTCTCGTTTTCAATATTTTACGAGAATGTAAGAGACCAAACGAGTGGTCTTTCCTGGATTATTTTTCGTTGGACTTTGGGAGACTGACCGAGAAGTCTCGTTTTTGAAGATTTTACGAGAATGTAAGAGACCGACCGAGTGGTCTTTCTTGGATTATTTTTCGTTGGACTTTGGGAGACTGACCGAGTGGTCTCGTTTTGAATATTTTACGAGAATGTAAGAGACCGACCGAGTGGTCTTTCTTAGATTATTTTTCGTTGGACTTTGGGAGACTGACCGAGTGGTCTCGTTTTGAATATTTTACGAGAATGTAAGAGACCAAACGAGTGGTCTTTCCTGGATTATTTTTCGTTGGACTTTGGGAGACTGACCGAGAAGTCTCGTTTTGAATATTTTACGAGAATGTAAGAGACCGACCGAGTGGTCTTTCCTGGATTATTTTTCGTTGGACTTTGGGAGACTGACCGAGTGGTCTCGTTTTGAATATTTTACGAGAATGTAAGAGACCGACCGAGTGGTCTTTCTTGGATTATTTTCCGTTGGACTTTAGAAGACTGACCGAGAAGTCTCGTTTTTGAAAATTTTACGCGAATGAAAGAGACCGACCGAGTGGTCTTTCCTGGATTATTTTTCGTTGGACTTTGGGAGACTGACCGAGTGGTCTCACTTCAAGAAAATATTTTTTTGAAATACAGAGACCAAATCAGCAGTCTCATTTTTTTGAAATAGAAAACAACTGAGCGGTCTTTTTTTCAATATTTGACTCTGACCGACTGCAGAGACCTATGAGAGTTCTCTTTTGAACTTAACTTTTAATTATAAACGCAATTTTGTTTCTATCAAGTTTTGCTGCTGTGTTTGCATCGAGTTCTGTGAACAAGTAGCCATTTCGACGGCGTATTTATTTTGATCAGCTGGTATTGGTTTCGTAACTATTTTCTAAAAAACTTTATTACTCACATCATTACTGTATCATTAGTCTCATAAATAATTTAAATAATTAGGTGAAATAAAAGTTTAGTTCTAAAGAGAACTCTCAAAGGTCTCTACAGTGGATCAGAGTCAAAGTATGTCAAAAATTGAAACAGTTGGCCTCTGCATTTAAAAAAAATATGTTCTTAAAATGAGACCACTCAGTTGGTCTCTGCATTTCGAAAAAATTTGTTCTTGAAATGAGACCACTCAGTTGGTCTCTGCATTTCGAAAAAATATGTTCTTGAAATGAGACCACTCGGTCAGTCTCATAAAGTCCAACGAAAAAAAAATTCAAGAGAGACCATTCGGTCGTTCGATTACATTCTCATAAAATATTCAAAAACGAGACTACTCGGCCGGTCTCATAAAGTCCAATGAAAAATAATCCGAAAAGACTACCCGTTCGGTCTCTTATATTCTCGTAAATGTTCAAAAACGAGACTTCTCGGTCAGTCTCCCAAAGTCCAACGAAAAATAATCCGAGAAAGACCACTCGTTCAGTCTCTTACATTCTCGTAAAATATTCAAAACGAGACTTCTCGGTCAGTCTCCTCAAGTCCAACGAAAACAATCCAAGAAAGACCACTCGTTCGGTCTCTTACATTCTCGTAAAATGTTCATAAACGAGACTTCTCGGTCAGTCTCCTAAAGTCCTACGAAAAATAATCCAAGAAAGACCACTCGGTCGCTCTCTTATATTCTCGTAAAATATTCAAAACGAGACTTCTCGGTCAGTCTCCCAAAGTCCAACGAAAAATAATCCAAGAAAGACCACTCGGTCGGTCTCTTACATTCTCGTAAAATATTCAAAACGAGACTACTCGGTCAGTCTCTTAAAGTCCAACGAAAAATAATCCAAGAAAGACCACTCGGTCGGTCTCTTACATTCTCGTAAAATGTTCATAAACGAGACTTCTCGGTCAGTCTCCTAAAGTCCTACGAAAAATAATCCAAGAAAGACCACTCGGTCGGTCTCTTACATTCTCGTAAAATATTCAAAACGAGACTTCTCGGTCAGTCTCCCAAAGTCCAACGAAAAATAATCCAAGGAAGACCACTCAGTCGGCCTCAAAGTTTTTGTAACAACGGTTCGAAATAAGACCTATACGAAGATATATCCAATTTAGCAACACGCGTAAGGTGGCTGGCAGTCCAATCCTAAAGTTAAGCATCATTCGGCGCGGTTAGTACTTGGAGTGGTGACCGGAAAATACATTACGAAATAAAAAAAGGTAAAAAAAAATCAAATATCACTAAAATTTCTATCATTTCAGCGAATTATAAGAAAAAATAAAAAACTGTGCCATCTGTGAATGCGGGAAGAAACTACAGCCTAAAGACAATGAAATATCTCACAGATGGAAAATGGAAATGAGAGTTCTCAGATGGTCTCAGAAAATGTCGAAAAGAAAGTGATAGTTCTCAGATGGCCTCAAAAGGATCTCGAAAAAAAATTAAAATGAGACTTCTCAAATAACCTCAAGAAATATCGAAAAGAAAGTGAGAGTTCTCAGATAGTCTCAAAAGACGTCGAAAAGAAAGTGAGAGTTCTCAGATGGCTTCTAAAAGGATCTAGAAAAAACTGAAATGATACTTCTCAAAGAGTCTCAAAAATATTTTGAGTCTCAAACATAGTCAAATCTAAAAAAGAGACCACTCAGTCGGTCTCGTAAACTATTTTGAAAAGAGACCACTCAGTCGGTCTCGCAAATTATTAAAAAAGAGACCACTCGGTCGGTCTCGTAAAATACAGAAGAAGAAACTACTCGGACAGTCTCGTAAAATACAGAAGAAGAGACCACTCGGTCAGTCTCGTAAAATAGAGAAGAAGAGACCACTCGGTCAGTCTCGTAAAATACAGGAGAAGAGACCACTCGGTCAGTCTCGTAAAATACAGAAGAAGAGACCACTCGGTCAGTCTCGTAAAATAAAGAAGAAGAGACCACTCGGTCGGTCTCGTAAAATACAGAAGAAGAGACCACTCGGTCGGTCTCGTAAAATACAGAAGAAGAGACCACTCGGTCGGTCTCGTAAAATACAGGAGTAGAGACCACTCGGTCGGTCTCGTAAAATACAGAAGAAGAGACCACTCGGTCGGTCTCGTAAAATACAGGAGAAGAGACCACTCGGTCAGTCTCGTAAAATACAGAAGAAGAGACCACTCAGTCAGTCTCATACAGTCTATTAAAACATTTAAAACGAGACTTCTCATCGGTTTCGCAATCATCATCATCATCAATTCATCAGTATATGAGAAGAAACCAGTCTCAAAGGTTCGAAAAGAGACGTCTCACCTCCATACAAAAAAAACGGTCTCAAAAGGGGTCTCACATTCACTTTTTTTTTACCCGGGATAGGCATCATTCAAAGTAGGGAAAATGTTTTCCCATTTTTTTTAAATAAATTTTTGTACGTTTTTCCTCAAAATTTTTTGAAGTTTCCCAGAAAAATATTTTTGAAAAAATATCGGAAATCCGCGTTTGTTTGCTCGCGACTATATGTAACTTAAAAGGTCAAGTACCTTACTCATATAAAATGACAATAAAACTACTACTAACTACAGTGTCAGACTGGCGTACTCTAAAGACATCGAAGTAAAAGGAAGGTACTAATATAGGAATTTTAATTGATAAAACCAAAAGTCGAAATCCAGCTTGCCCGATGGCCATATGGTCTGTGCCTGGAAAACTGGGAAAATGTTTTCTCAAAAAAAAGTATCTGATTCGAAGACCCCGAGTATTCATTAGAAGTCGGCGCGGTTCTTAAAGATTTCGGGACGAGATGCTTACGTGAGTGTACGAAACAAGTACACTGACGCAAAATGGAAAATTGATCCTTTTTGTTGAATTCTTCTAAATTTTTCTAAATTTTTTTTTTTCTAAATTTTTTTTTTCTAAATTAAAATCGAATTTCAGTTAACATTTTCTTGTTTCTAATTGCACATTTTGTTAAACAGAACATTCGTTGGATTTTATTCATTTGATGCTCGATTTTATGCTAATGTAACACAGCCGGACCGAGCTATTTTATAGCATCCACTCCCTACACATAAAATTGACGTACAAAATTTTGTATAGATACCTTTGTAATTCGGGGGTTTTACGCAATATAAGTATCAACCCTTATTTTAAAACGGAATGGACTATTTGGTTTGAGGATACCGAATAATTCGGATTCATAAGATTTTTGTGCAATTTGTAAAACCCTTTACTTTATCTAGAAAATTTATGTATTCTATGCCGTCCATGTGATATTAAAATAGGCTTCGTTATTGCAATTAAATTTTGCTATTGTGTTGACTTGCCGAAAACGAAATAAGGAAATGGGGAGTATAAATTACAAGATAAAAGGGCAGTGAATTTCGGACATTTTATGACCCTTATATTAACGTTTGCTTATTTCTGCAAGTGTAGTAGCACAATACAATTAATTACACATCGTACAGTTGAAAAATTAAAGCCAAAAGGAAACGGTGTGTCTGTTTGTGGATATAAGCGTTTATTATGCGATAAAAATAAGTTTATGGAACAAAAGTAAATATCGGCAAGGACGAAACGTCCACCAAATTAATTTAACTTTTGAGAGCTTGGCCATACGGATTCAGAAAAGTCTACCAGGGAAATTACGACTTTCACTTATTACATTGTCTGAAAGTCAGCTAGTCATAGTCTTACTGCTACAAATCACCCGAAAATGTTTGTCACAATGATTGAAAATTCATGAAGGTGTGACCAAAAACCCTAAATGTATGAAAATGTTCATCAGATTTCCATGTTTTTTTGTTATTTGATTAGGAATTAAATGCTTGAGTTTGAGCTCTAAGATGTGCTGTAACAGCCTTCTAATGGGGCTCGCCATTACTTCTTGTTCTTCTTAGTATGAGTAGACCAATTAAAGCCATTTCGTCTCCACCCAGAACGATATTTTTAATTAATAAGTTAATTGTACCATTCGACTAGTGAACCAGACTCTCCAGGGTTGAAATTGCCAACATGAATGAAATGCCCATGAGTTTTACACCCGTGGCAATGACTAAGCACGCGTGAAAATGTTGACTCTTCTTACAGGAACAGATTCGGGTAAAGCAAACTATTTGACTTTATGTTTATTGACTTGATGAAGCGACTTTATTTATAAAAAACGTAGAAGCAGAAACGTCCGTTCCTTATAATTCCCGATTACTCTTGTTTCCGCGTGCGGTTGTGTCCGCAACGAGGATTTAATGGAAAAGAGGCCGACTTACTGGCTAACATACTTATTTATGAGCTCGGTTGTCTTATGAAGTTTGGATGCATCTATGATGAAATATGTACACCTATTAATTTCAACTTCTATTTCATCGTAGATGCATCCAAACCACATAAGACCCTATTTGGCCCGAAAGCACATTAAATTACCTGTCAAATGACACCCCACACGACCATGGCTCGAGTAACTGGAGAAATGTTTGTAAGAAAAGTGCAAGTTTTCGGTTTTTGATCACATTTCACCAGCCAGACAAACTTCGAAGAATTTTTTTAAAAAGTGGTTTTGGCTTCTAGGGTCGAATACCTTTCTAGGCACATATTAAAAAGTCCACTGGAAAATGCGTCCGATTTCAGTAGGCTGTTTTTCAAAAGAATCCCTCTAATTGTTATTTCGCACTTTTCAGAGACGTCTATGTCGTCGGCTATCAAATTAAAAAAAGTCTGTGAGCCATAAACATGTATTACATACTAAAATGTATGTTAGGCCCAATGAAGTAATAGTATACTACTACACAACGGCTAAAGCCATCGGACACTTTTACTCATCTCAATATCAAATTCCTTCCCGAGTGTAGTATAACGTTTTCCTTAACGAAGGAGGGAAAGACTTTTCCCTAGGGACGGAAAGTCCATTTTACCTCCCTAGTAAAGGAAAAGCTTTTTTTGTGTCGGGCCGAAAATGATGGGCTTTGAGATTTTTCTCTGGTAGAGGCCCCATGAAATTTTTTTACAGCTCACGAATTTGACAATTGTTAAAATATTTATTTTGTTGATAAAACTATGAAATTGAGCACTACGCAGGCCTATAACCGAAAGTCAAGCGAATTGAAAAAACAAGTTATTCTACAAGAGATTCCTGGAAATGATCAATTAATTACAAAAAGTTAAACATCAGAAAATATGAAAACATCAGAATTAGCTAAAGATAATAATGTAGCCAATTGGTATCTACATTAAATGTGTAAGACTTTGTGACCCCTAACGATCACATCACAATTAATTATCTGAAGTGCATGATGGAAATAAAAAAAAAACAAAATTCTCATCGTCATGGAATGGATTATATTTTCAATGACTTTCTTTGCACCAAGAAAAATCAACAAAAATCACAACATGATTACATTGTCTCTGCCTATTCACAGACTGAATCGCATAATTTATGTTTTGTTTTTCTCGAAGTTAACCGAATTTTTTCAGAAAAGAAATACAGAAAATAATTTGAAAAGAGAAAGAACTTTGTGTGGTCTTTGCAATGATAGTTGTGCAGACGCCAGATTGTCTGAGAAATACAACGCACATAGGTGTACAATTTCTCCAAAGTTATTTAAAAATTATGAAAAAAATACAATCTGTCACTGTAGGGTTGCTAAGTGGAGTGAGTGTAGCTGATTTTTAGACTCGCACGATACGAAGTAAATCGTGAGAGTCTTTATGTTTTGCCCACCGTCGTGTAAGTAAGTGAAATAATCGAAAACGGCCTATATCGTAGTGGGCAATTATTATCAGTATGATATTATAAGACGATTGAGCCATGTCCGTCCGTCCGTCCGTCCGACCGTCCGTCCGTCCGTCCGTCTGTCTGTCCGTGTGTCGTAACTTTCAAAAAAGATGAAAGGACTGTTGAATCGACACACTCAAACTATGAAAACTTTTGGTCCCGATCTAATTGACTCTGCTTATCTACAATTATCACTTGAGTCTGGTAAATTGATAGAAGGTGAGCCTTTTCGATCAGAACTGAAAAATTTATAGGTCACAGCGTCTCGCGCAACGACATACATCACTCCATTCAGATTCCCGATCGAATTCACTCTGCCCAACTACCATTCTCACGTATGTCTGATATGTGATAGAGGGTGAGCCTTTTCGATCAGAACTCAAATATTAGTATCTGAAAGTGGCCAACAGTATGCCTCAACGAAGATGTTCAATTACGCAATGTGTGGAAATATTGCGAAATCACATAATGGTGTGATAGTTAACTTTCAATAGTTGACCATCAAATGTCGAACAATCTAGTAGCTAGCGGATCATTCATTTTAATCAGTCAATTCATGACGCTAGTCCAGTTAACATCTCCGCTATAACATTCTCCCTCAAATTGATAGTCAACTATCAATAGTTGATAGTTGAGAGAGAATGTTTTAACGGTGATGTTAACTCGACGAGAGTCACGAATTGACTGACTAAAATGTATGATCCGCTCGTCCAGTTAACATCTCCACTAAAACATTCTCCCTCAACTATTGATAGTCAACTATCAATAGTTGATAGTTGAGAGAGAATGTTTTAGCGGAGATGTTAACTAGACGAGCGTCACGACTTGACTGATTAAAATGTATGATCCGCTAGCCCTACATTGTTCGACATTTGACAGTTGACTATTATGTGATTTCACAATTTTACCATAAATTTCGTAATTGAATTTATGTAATAAGGACTACTGCGATTGTGGCGATTGTAATAGCAATTACACTCAACTACGAAATGAGTGGAAATATTGCGAAAAGTGTAGTTTAGGAACGTGCGAGTCTATTGTTAACGCGCCTGCCGCGTCAATCTCCTCTTGTTATTATATATTATAGAAATCGTTAAATATGTTGATATTATGGTTCCGTAGAGGAGAATTTTACGATTTTTTTTGTTTTAAAACTCACGTCAGTTTGTTTGTACCATAAAACATAGTAAGTCTTTATTCTGCACAATTGATTAGTTCTCTCCTTTCAAAAATCACCGTTCCGGAATGTATGTTTTTGAATGGCGTCGTTCCTAAAATACGTCCGCTTTTTTCTTGGTGGGTGAGTCCTATACTCAACATAGATTTTCATAATTGTGCACTAGTTCGGTTTTGAAAGATAGTTCTTCAGAGAAGACTTTTCTCGTGTTGGTGCTTGTCTTGTGTCTTGTTGGTGAGAAATTTTTCTTCTACAGTGCGTGTAAATAAACAGGTCACATTTTCAACGAACACAGTCCAATTGAAGCTATTCAATCCACATGCGATAGACTGTCACATTCAAAATAACTGCGGCTCGTCAACTTTCGGACCCTGGACTCTACTTAAATAATAAAGAAATACCTCTAAATAAATTTCTAAAAATCTAGAATTCAATTTTGAATTTTTAGAGTCCAGATTTAAGTAGAATCCAGGGTGCTGAAATTTGACGAGCCGCAATAATTTTGAATGGATGGGGTAACATTGGTAATGTACGTGGATTGAACAAGATTTGGATTGTAACTTCTTATTTTAGACCAATCGCAGCAAGGAACGTAAGCCAATCCAATCGAAATTTCATAAAACATGTAAAACAGCAAACAATTTCATACGGCATGCTGGCATCGAAGAAATTGTTGATTTCTTTTCTGTGTGAAGTAATCCTTCACCAATTTATCGATCCCAAGCCAAGCACTTTTTTTTATCAAAATCTTAATAGTGGGTCCCTATCATGTCACGATTCTGACGTCATTTATGAATGACGCCAGACCTAATTATTGGGAAATTAAGTTAGAGCATTCAGGTATACTTTTAATCGACAAATTATTCGTGTACCAAGGGATCTTTTAACGCATTCCCTTGAAATGGGCGAAATCTTGACATTTTGCTAAATCCCAAATGTCAGCCCTTCCAAGTGAATGCTATAACTTTAAATTACTCGAACATTTCCACGTCAAAGACAATTGAAGAAATCTTAGTTTCCAACGTAACTGCATTCTTTTTCTAGTTGTTTCCAATGTCCGCTGAACCGGCCGATAGCCCTTACTCTTCTAATCAAAGAAGAAATTTATAAAAATGATATGCATCTATGTCAAATCAAAATGTTTATTTTGACGAGTTGATTATGATCCGCGCCTTCGGCTTAGGATCGCAATCACCAACTCGTCAAAATAAACATTTGGACATAGATGCATATCATTTTTTATGTGTCGATGCAAAGATAAACACAAACTCCCTCTTCGAGCTGATGCATAATGTTAATCATACCACACAGTGACATATATAAATGCTAATAATCGCTATTAGGCAAATGAAATCCACACTTCGTATTCTAAGATTGTGTAAGTAACATTAGTTTGTTTTTATAGTCAGTACACGCCAGCATTATGTCAAATCTAGTACTTCATTGGATAACACATTTCAAGATTCTTCAAAATAAATCTTATTTTGAATCATTATTTCCACAACAATTTCCGTAATTTATCAAAGGTGCTTGAAACGAATACTTTTTTTTAAACAAAATACCAAATTAAATACCAAGGCTAAATACATGCCACTAACAGCTCGTGCCACTCCCATTAATTTAATTTCAAATTGACACATTTTTGTTTAGTTCAATATATAAAAATACTACGGGTATGTGATGCATGTTTTAGGTATACGTTTATCATCAAACATTCAAAAATACTGAGACATTCATGGCATATTATATTCGGAGACTAATTGGTGCCACCCTTGTTGAAAAATTTGTGTGTTCTATGTGTATGGTAGCATAGAAGATAATTTATTACTTTCATGTGCAACACGCATGATGTATAACGTTTTAAATAACATAGAATAACATAACATTCCTGAACATAAATTATTTTCAAAAACTGAGTTCAGCTTGAGAGAAGCATCTGACTAAAAATTGTACCCTAAAATGAGTACAATCTAAATAGCACTACGAAAAACTTTTTATTAATTTCGATCAACAATTCGGCTAGAAAAATAACCATCTCAGACCGAATAAAAAGCTTCGCCAAGCTAATTTTCATAAATAAATTCTGGAATAATTTTTCATCATCAAATACACATTCGTATTAGCAAACAACGAAAGCTTGGGTTTGTGCCCGCATCAAAGCACAAAGTACAACGAAACTCTAAAAGAGGTCGCCGTTCAGCTGGATGTTCAAAATCATGTATAACTTAGCTATCGTGTAAGTATACACACAGCAGACAGTGGACTTATACACACGCTCGTGGATGGAATGAAAAGAGCTCTTGGTGTCATCGGAATAAATGTAATTCTCGTTTACGAAAAATATTAGCTCTACAGATCACTACAACCTTCTTTACCATTACAAGGCACTTCATATTTGCGTTAAACTCGTCTCTTTTTTAGGGTTGAGCATGAACAACAAATTTTGAAAAATGGAAAATCTGCCTACCAGCACGAAAATCGATTTGTAATAAAAAAAAATTAAAAATGAAATATATCCTGTGAGAGAGAACATTTTTCGAAATTCTCTTTGTCCTGAAAAGTCTAATTAAATATCATCATTTCAGGGAACAACTTTTTTTAATTGAAACATTTTTTTTTCTGACCCAATACACATTTTGCAATTGTTTGGACTTAAGGTTGCGACTTCTTATACTTTTTAAGAGCCTTGAAAATGCACTAGGGCTCCCAACTTAGAAGGAAAACTACAAACTGTTTGGCATTTCGCGATTGATTTACAATTCTCTAATTTTAGGTTCTACTTAAAAACTCATTACAATTCTGATTATTAAATCTACGACGATCGCCTTCCTCTTTAAATCCCTGTTTTGATGAATGACTATGGTAGGTTTTCTGGTTTTCCATTCTATTCAAAAACTCTAACTTTCCAATGCCTAATTCTTCAGAAGGAAAACTACTGACTGTATGTCAGCGACGACAACAATAAGCCTTGAGTTCTATCTAATATGTCGTTTGTTGCCAGTAACAATAACAATACAAAAACTAAAGCAGATTTTGTTGGAAAAAGTGGTATCAAAAGAAGTAATAGATTCCATAATTATACTGATGAAATGTCTGCTGTCTGTGAATGGTTAAAACGTCAATACAGTCCAGAAACTGCACTAAACGTTCCAGGTCAGTCTCACACGTTTGATATGGATGCAGGCCTGGGTGATACTATTTTGATGTATCGAATATCGATAAAAGTGTCACTCCACCACACGATTCAAAATTTATTCTTCAACGATGTGTTTCGTTGCACAATTAACTGAAACTAAAAACATTTCGCTAAATAGTCAAAAGTATGTAATATGTTATCGTTTCAAACTCTATGGGAAGATATACTCGAATTTAACGTTATGTTTGCACAATGCATATTCAATCCATATGCATTGATCACAAATGTTATTAGCGCAACCCAACATTATTTTCGAGAGTTTGTAAATTGACATAATCTGTGTTCACAACAGCCTTATGCATTTACTGATGCAAAAGTTTTTTTTTCAGTCGAATATTTCAACTACCTGAAACTTGTATCATTGGCATATTCTTTTGTACAATGTTTGGAAACTAACCAGAATTATGTATTAAATTACACGTTCTTATTGCTCATTATTTGTGAGCTTTGTGTGAGCAAAGAATCCTAATTCAGACCCATATCTTTTACTCAAATCCACCGTATCTAATCAAAGACAAGTCTATTGGAAATGTGCAAAAAAGCGTAAAAGCAAAATATGCCGCCGGATTGTTAGGATATATTGGATAATAATCAAAATTATGATAAAAATAAAATCAAATTGCGTATTCTGTCCATTTTACTATTTATGTACCGACAAAACAAACTGAAATGTTCGAATAATAATAGTGAGGAAGTAAGATTGGAAAGTGGGTAGAAGACTAATTTGCCTTTCTGTCGAAACTATCGAATTTCTGCTCGAATTAGTACAAACAGTTTAACAGCTCATCAATTTCAGATCAAATGGGGTGTAAACGTATGAAATCCTCAAATTGGGGTTATACCGATTTCTGAGAATTAAAATTTGATGAAAAAAAGAACAATGAGTAGGTACAAGGTCCACTGGTACCTTTTATTTGCAAAACAATAAAAAGAAGTGTGAAGTACAATCTCTCATTAAGACCTGACTTGACCTGACCTAACCTGACACATTCAAGCCTGGTGCCTTTGCACACGACCAGAAGGATATGAACGTTTGAACTTTGGTAGCACAAAGTGTTACCGACAGAACCACCTTTTGATCCTCCAAGTTATATAATGAACGCGAGTCCAAAAATAACTGCGCTGGCCCGCAACTTGAAATGTACAATTTAAGACAAAGAACAACCACTCGACTTGTGGCCGGACTAGCTACTAAATCCGTCTCAATATAGTTGGATATAGTCTTCATTGAAATTACCTGTAATCAGAGAACCTGATTTACCTGAGTCAGTTACAAATTAATTCGTGAGTTTGTCTTACCATCTTCGCGTTTCAATAACAATGAAATTCTAGTACCAACCATAAAACATTTTCTCAACCGAAATCATTTTGTATCGCTCTTCTTCGGCGAAGTCATCTTGGTTTTTTATGGTTTTCCTCCACCTTGGAATGTCCCAATTCTTTTTCGTTTCTACTAATTTTGGTTGTCTACTTTCGGTCTACTTCACCGGCTCTTTGCAGAAAACTGTGTCGGCTAGTGTTTCAGCGGCTACATTTTCGCTATCACTTCATAGAATACTCATGGCTTTTGGTGGAAGCGAATGAATTCATTTTCGATTTCATCGCAAATTAATGTTTTCATCTGATCAGCACTTCAGCACCTAATGATCGACATGGTCTTCATTTCTAACTTCAGTCGTTCCTTTCCTACTTTCGTTCACACGAAGACGCTCATATAAGTGTCTATTCAGTCACAGGGGCCGCAGTGGGGAGATGAACCAATTTCTCGAGCTTGAATGCTTTCACTCAAGTTTTTGGCGAACAGAATTTCTCCAAACGGATCAAATTCCCATATTATGCGCAGCGCGTTCCCGTAAAACATACTTTCGAAACGTTTTCCACGCGAAAACACAAGATTTCGAAGGAATAAATATAAATTTTATTACTTTTCTGAGCAAAAATTTTAGTACAATCTCTCATTAAGGTGGAAAACCTGTCTCACTACGTCAAAGACATAGAAAATCTTTTTGTACTCAAAAGAAAATTCCATAAATTCTCCAAAAACCTTAAAATTTGATTTTTCTTAAATCGGAATAAAAATCCAGTTACAAATTCTCTTAGAATCCTTGGTAGTCTCTCGTGACGTTTTTTTAAATTCTTACAGGCGATAGAAAGAAGTCTTTAGACAAAAAGATCCTGACAAAAGTGAATTGAGGACAGATCAGAAATTAATACCATAACTGTGTGACTCTTCGATCTGCCGGGTATAATTTAAGTTTTCGGTCGATCCGCTCGCATATTGTTCTAATTCATAAGCTTCGATGGAATTTTTTTTTTGGTTTTTGGAGAAGCCTGGAATAGGACCGACGCAACAGGGGAGTTTTATATATATTTTCCAGCTTCAAAGGTTCTCTAGAAACTCCTGAATAAAAAAGTCTAAAGCTAAGTCTAAAATACATGATCACTCATTCGAACCGACCGCGCGAGCAGAATGTACAAATCAACGCACACACTTTCAAGGTGGTGATCGAATTTGTGTACCTGGGTTCTCAGCTAAATACCGACAACAGCATCATGGACGAAATCAAACGGCGGATAACTTTAGGAAACAGAAGTTATTACAGTCCGTTGAACATCCTCAGGTTTAAGTCGGTTAGCAGAGTTTCAAAGTGCACATTGTACAGATCGGTAATAAAACCGGTTGTAACATACGGCTCGGAGTCGTGGTGCATGACACAAAGAGAAGAACAAACGTTCTGGATCCGAATCAAAACAGATGGCAGACGATACAACTTTGAGCTAAAACAGCTTTATGGAGAGTCAGACATAGTCAGGATCATCAAACTGAATAGACTTCGGTGGCTCGGTCATGTGGAACGGATGGAGGAAAATCGTATCCCGAAGAAAATATTGAAAACCAAACCTGAAGGGAAGAGGAGTGCAGGTCGACCAAAGGCCAGATGGTGCGATGCAGTCCTATAAAATCTTCAAACAATCGGTGTCACACGTTGGGAATCGTTAGCTGCGGATAGGTCCGGTTGGAGAAGCATGTTGGAGAAGGCCAAGACCCTTAATGGGTTTTAGTGCCGGTAGAGTAAGTAAGTAAAGCTCATTTTTTATTAAATGGAATTTAAATGGCTAAACCCTTACAGATTGAAAAAAGGAGGGAAAAATAATCAATATTCTAGTTTTGAATGCAAAAAAATGCCACTTTTTTCATAATATTGGTTATTCACTGACATTAACGCACTTCAAGCATGTGTGGTACTCTAAATAGGGTACTGAAACTTGACAGTGTGTCCATAAATGTAAAATACTGTAAAAATTTTTGGAGGCCTATGTAATCAAAGTAGGCCTTGCATTTCTCTCGTAAGGAGTCATGATTTCTTGATGTGAATAAAACACAACAATTCATGCAATCGTACACGCATGCATATGTGCAAATTTGGAGGCTTTTTGACGTTGGAAAAATGAGGGTTCGTGCTCGGAGCAACGCTATGATTTCATACAAAAAAGTACTCTATTTGGCATCTCTCGACTATGGTCACGTTCGCTTGAAGTGCGTTGCAGGCATCTCTGCATCTGCAAGTAGTTTTTTACTAACAGCAATGTCATCTGTCATCGACAGTAACAACAGAAATGAGAGATTTGTTTATGCTAACATTCTTCTATAATTGAAAAATGTACGTTAAAATAAATGAAGGAAAGGATTTCGAATACAATAAAGTACTTAACCCTGTGATAGGATATCCATTGCTAAAACGTGATGCGAATGGTTGTATTATCGCTCGCTAAAATTTAGCTAGCGAAAAAATGAGATAGCAGTTAATGATTTCGCAAAAATTATATTTGTATTGCGCCCGAAATACAGTCAGAGGCAGTGAAAATTCACCATGTATTTCATAATTTGCTTCTTCTGTTTTCAGCTGATCCACACATACAATGCAATAAAAACTGTTTATTCTTGGTGATATGGTTGAAGCTGATTTTTCCGTGTGGTAGTTATAAAACCATATAAAGACGTGTAAACAGTTTTCATTCATGCTGTAATTTCAGTGCCTCTAACTGTACAATTACGCCATGTATTTCTTATGGGCGAAAAAATATTGCACATAATAGAATGCGCATGAAAGTCTCCATATAATGACAAAAATTTTATTTTGCTATTTACTGCACATGCAACAATCCCTCGGTCTGAACATAATATTTTTAGCTGAAGAACTATCAGACTTCTTCCTTTTCTCAATAATCACTACGCAAAGTTTGAGCTTAAGAGAATTATAGACTTCAATACAGAAATAATCATAAATTATTCCATTGTATTGCTTCGTCGGTTCCCCAATTTGTTTATCTCTTTACAATTTCGAAATGTTTCCACCTTTATTAATAGCGCATGCATTTCGAAATGGTTTCAAACAAATAATTTATTTAAAAGTATCAGATCGTTTTCTCCTTTTCTAATGTGTTTTTTTTTTCTTCTGTTTGTGTCATCAGTCGTATATACATTATACAAGAAAGAAATCAAGGAAAAACACATTTTTACCTTATACACAACCTTTAAACAACAGAAAAACAGTTGACTGATTTCAAATAATAAAATGTTACTCTCGCGCCCGACATAGGCCAAACAAAAACAAATATCGAAAAGAAAAGGATATCCAACAAATTTTTTATTTTTTTACAAAAACAGAATTGTTGATGGGTATGAATGGAACGACATAACCATACACAATAACTACATAAAATATTGAGAGGGATGTGATATAACTCTGTTAGATAGATGTCTTTATTTTCATTCACAAAATAAAATGTGCCTAATGTATGGTAAATAATTCGTCAGAATTTAACAATATGAAAGAGAGAAAAAAAACTCTATTTGTTTTGAGATGCATTATAGTTGATGGAATTTAGTTTCGTTGAAAAGCCAAAACATCGAACACAAAAAAAGTTACATAAATACATGCGAATACAATTCAAGAATAAAAAAAATCCGAAATGAATCTAAGATATTCAAAAACATCCCCACTATTCATTCAATATAATACCACTTCAGGATAAACAAACAACCGAATATTAAAAAGCATTCCTTTGCCATGGGATGTACACATCTTTGCCGCAAACGCATAAACAAATAAATGCATCCCAGTGAAGAGAGGACAGGAGAGAAAAAAAAACAACTTCTTTATTCCACAAATTATTACATAAGAGAAGTGACAGTTTTTTTCGGTGTCCTTGTTTAAACAATTTAACTACCTGAACATTATTGTCCTTTATACCATGCGAATTTGTTAACTTTGTTCATCGTTTCGAATTTATTGATTTATAGACTTTTGTTGATGCAAGAAATAAGTTACAGTAAAAATGACTTCTTTGTGCTAGGTGATTCTTTAACGTTTCGGTTCATTCTCTAAAGAATGTGTACATATGAGCCCACTGGATTTGGATGTTAAAACAGCTTTATTAAATTGGGTGGATGCTTTTCGTAAAGGAACAAGCTGACATTAGTTCATATTAGCGAATTATAAGAAATCTGAAATTGCATCGAATTACACGTACAGAATTTTGAGACCACAGACATATTCTGTTTTGCGGTTTAATTGGCCACTTCCATTATGTAACATGTCCCTTTTCTGCATTTACCTATGGGACAAGCGCCACATTTTTTTCATAGTACTTCAATATCTGCGACTTATTTTCATGTGAACCAACTTTACATTTGTCATTCCAGAACAAATGTCACCATATGAAGTTGGTTCACATGAAAATATGCGCAGTGACAGCAGTAATTTTATGACAAAATGAACTAAAATATGGAAATAGTTACCCGTTAAATACCCAAAGGGGAGGGCTGTATTCCCCACTTGTCAAATAACAACTTGGAACCTCGTAAGTACAATGCTTTACGTGATTAGGCAATGTAAATGAAAATGAAACATGCCGTAACACGTAAAACTCTTTACATTTCTTCTTAGTTTCTAAACATTCTTCTATAGCAAAAACTACTACTACTTTCTACGTTGGAAAAATTTGAATTTCGGACAAAAGTATGTTCAACTATTTCTCACTACACCTTAATGTCACCACTTTCAGAACGATGTTCTGTTATTGGTGCAAGCCACATACACTTTTTGTCTCATTTTCAAATTTGACAGCTGTGCGGAAAAACGAGACAGGAGATATGTGTGGCTTGAACCTTTATAACAGAACATCGTTCTGTTCGGAAAATTTGAATCGCCGAAGTTTGTGCGGCCTACTTCTACTATGAGAAATAGTGTATTATGTTACTAGGAACAACAAGGTGCGTTTTTAACTCGGATGGTGAAAGCGTCCAAGGATGGAGCGAAGCGCAGAGCAGTCCAATGACGTTTTCACCACAGTGGTCAAAAACAAGCACCTTTTTGTTCCGTGTGACATATACTATTTTTCATTCAGGCTGATCAAAAAGTCACATTCTGAACAAACCATAACAACAAACTTGAATTGAATATTTTGTTTACTGCGATCACAGTGATCACTGTGATAAATATCACAAATATCCTCAATCAAAGTAATCTAATCAGTATTTCGCAAATGTTAACTCAATTCTTCATAACAAAAGAAATCCGAAATTGTTTCCACGTTTATTTTGTATTTCGTACAGAAACAAAATAAAATGTAACAAAGTCCTCCATAAAATTGACATAGCTGGGAACGAAAAGTGACGTGACTACACAACTAGACACGAAAATTGACGTGACTGGAAACGAAAAGTGTAAAAAAAGTGAGAGAAAAGGTTGTTGTTTCGGCGCTTTATCTGGTGAGTGATGTGACGTTTTTGGTCCACCTGAACAAAAAAATACATACAAACTTCAGCGATTTTTCGCGATCACTAAACTTTTTTTTTTAAATCACGTCCATAGAGAAAAATGTTCCATTTACCAACACAATATTTTGTATGGTATGAAATTTCCAAATATCATAAAAAAATCCCTACAAGTAAGAATACACATGTCACCATGTATAGAAATACAGACACGGCACGGAGTAAAATAAACAAGTCATGAGCGGTTCATTTTCGAAACGTCAAATAAGGGACCTAATACACTGTATGAAAATGAACTCAAATGAACACTGACATAAGCTGAATTAATTTTACTCGCAAAAAATGTAGGGCTACTATTCAGGTCCCTATTCAAATCAGCGGTCCTGTCTGTCGTGATATAGATGTCCACAAATAGGATGCCTGAAACACTTCGCACATGCCAATTTTGCTTAACCTGAGACGAAAAGCTCAGGGGCGCAAATTGCAAGAACCGGACACCTGCACACAAACCAAAACAGGACTCCTTTTTCACATTCACTAAATCACAAAGAAACTATCCTTCGGAACGACAAACAGAGCTATAGCTCTTCCCTTGCCCACACATCACGTAAAGTGACAAAAAAGAAGAAAGAAAAGCTGTTTCGACCTCGAGAACTAACGGCGGTCACTGGTCAGAGTGGACTGACCATCTTCAGTTGCTTCCGCTAGCCTCTTACACAAGACAGCAGCAAAACGTTCCATGAACAAGTGTAGGATAGTTTGCATTGAGAAATTGCCATCTGCTGATGGAAAATTTGGGGAAATAGCGGAAAGCTGCTAAGAAATCACCAAAAAATGCAGCAAAGTAAACAAAAGAACTGAGCCTGAGCTTCAAAAGTAAAAAATAAAAAATAAAAATTCTCATGCACCGTACTCACGTCACCAACCGTCTGATCCGCTCATTTTCACCATTCATCCATCCAGCGAAAATTGCAAAATCACCGGCAAAACAGCAACAACGACAACGAAACGGAAAAACGGAAAAACGGAAAAACAATGCGAAAATCTCGCGAAAAACTTCGATTGAAGTCAATTTGACTGAAATAATTTAACTGAAAATGTTTCTTAGCCTTCTGTGTAGCAGCAACATTTCTTAGCCTTCTGTGTAGCAACAATACTGAACAAAATCAGTGAAGAAAATCTCGTAGTGAGTGAAGTACGGCCTCAAGCTACACTAATTGGCCCAAAATTCCGGATGACGAAACTCTATTTACAGAGAATGACTCGCCAGCACTCAATCTGTAAAGATCAACCAGTCGCCTTCAAAACACAAACGTTGAAACTCAATTTGCAGGGAATGACTCGCTATAGTACTCGATCTGCAAAGATCAACTTTGGTCGGCTTTACAATGGAAACATCAGAAAGAGACTAAATCCAGTCTTTGAAGTCATAAACCGTAACTGAATCTACGAAATTACAATTGCGAGTGAAGTAACAGTATAAGCAAAACTATGATGACTGCTAAAGCGATCAACAGCGAGTGAAGCACAGCAGCAAACGACAAAATCATTGGTCGAAAATGACTCTTGCAAGAAGTGACTCACAAGCACTCGACTTGCAAAGACTGACCTCAATCCTCAACACACAAAGAAACATTTCCGTTTTCCGTTTTCGCTTTCGCTTTCCACAAAGAAACATTTCCGTTTTCCGTTTTCGCTTTCGCTTTCCACAACCTGCTTTCCTCCCTAACTCCAATCATTCATTCTTGGTCCGTTTTTTGGCCCGACCCAAATCAAATTGCATCATCCAGGTCCGAGCAGAACGATTTTGTCCACATCGGGCTTGATGAGATTCTCGCCCACAGGTCGCGTAGGTCCGTTAAAGAAATTCCGCGTACCATCAGGCAGATCAGACATTCATCATCACGTTTGAAATCAGGATACAAACCAACCAGAGATTTCAGTAACATTGCATTCGTTTCACACGGCTATTGCATTCATTCGTTTCGTTTCACACAGCTACTTCTCGTTCCCTCTTGCAAAGTGGAACACAATGGGAGCCCCAAAAAACGCTAATACCCCAATCCATGCAATAAGCGCCGCCTAACAAGGTAAGAGTGGACAACGATAGTGCCAGGGCACATTTCATCTTACGACGACATAAACAACTTCGCACATGCCAATTTTGCTTAACCTGAGACGAAAAGCTCAGGGGCGCAAATTGCAAGAACCGGACACCTGCACACAAACCAAAACAGGACTCCTTTTTCACATTCACTAAATCACAAAGAAACTATCCTTCGGAACGACAAACAGAGCTATAGCTCTTCCCTTGCCCACACATCACGTAAAGTGACAAAAAAGAAGAAAGAAAAGCTGTTTCGACCTCGAGAACTAACGGCGGTCACTGGTCAGAGTGGACTGACCATCTTCAGTTGCTTCCGCTAGCCTCTTACACAAGACAGCAGCAAAACGTTCCATGAACAAGTGTAGGATAGTTTGCATTGAGAAATTGCCATCTGCTGATGGAAAATTTGGGGAAATAGCGGAAAGCTGCTAAGAAATCACCAAAAAATGCAGCAAAGTAAACAAAAGAACTGAGCCTGAGCTTCAAAAGTAAAAAATAAAAAATAAAAATTCTCATGCACCGTACTCACGTCACCAACCGTCTGATCCGCTCATTTTCACCATTCATCCATCCAGCGAAAATTGCAAAATCACCGGCAAAACAGCAACAACGACAACGAAACGGAAAAACGGAAAAAACGGAAAAACAATGCGAAAATCTCGCGAAAAACTTCGATTGAAGTCAATTTGACTGAAATAATTTAACTGAAAATGTTTCTTAGCCTTCTGTGTAGCAGCAACATTTCTTAGCCTTCTGTGTAGCAACAATACTGAACAAAATCAGTGAAGAAAATCTCGTAGTGAGTGAAGTACGGCCTCAAGCTACACTAATTGGCCCAAAATTCCGGATGACGAAACTCTATTTACAGAGAATGACTCGCCAGCACTCAATCTGTAAAGATCAACCAGTCGCCTTCAAAACACAAACGTTGAAACTCAATTTGCAGGGAATGACTCGCTATAGTACTCGATCTGCAAAGATCAACTTTGGTCGGCTTTACAATGGAAACATCAGAAAGAGACTAAATCCAGTCTTTGAAGTCATAAACCGTAACTGAATCTACGAAATTACAATTGCGAGTGAAGTAACAGTATAAGCAAAACTATGATGACTGCTAAAGCGATCAACAGCGAGTGAAGCACAGCAGCAAACGACAAAATCATTGGTCGAAAATGACTCTTGCAAGAAGTGACTCACAAGCACTCGACTTGCAAAGACTGACCTCAATCCTCACAGAAGGCTACACAGAAGGCTAAGAAATGTTGCTGCTACACAGAAGGCTAAGAAACATTTTCAGTTAAATTATTTCAGTCAAATTGACTTCAATCGAAGTTTTTCGCGAGATTTTCGCATTGTTTTTCCGTTTTTCCGTTTTTCCGTTTCGTTGTCGTTGTTGCTGTTTTGCCGGTGATTTTGCAATTTTCGCTGGATGGATGAATGGTGAAAATGAGCGGATCAGACGGTTGGTGACGTGAGTACGGTGCATGAGAATTTTTATTTTTTATTTTTTACTTTTGAAGCTCAGGCTCAGTTCTTTTGTTTACTTTGCTGCATTTTTTGGTGATTTCTTAGCAGCTTTCCGCTATTTCCCCAAATTTTCCATCAGCAGATGGCAATTTCTCAATGCAAACTATCCTACACTTGTTCATGGAACGTTTTGCTGCTGTCTTGTGTAAGAGGCTAGCGGAAGCAACTGAAGATGGTCAGTCCACTCTGACCAGTGACCGCCGTTAGTTCTCGAGGTCGAAACAGCTTTTCTTTCTTCTTTTTTGTCACTTTACGTGATGTGTGGGCAAGGGAAGAGCTATAGCTCTGTTTGTCGTTCCGAAGGATAGTTTCTTTGTGATTTAGTGAATGTGAAAAAGGAGTCCTGTTTTGGTTTGTGTGCAGGTGTCCGGTTCTTGCAATTTGCGCCCTGAGCTTTTCGTCTCAGGTTAAGCAAAATTGGCATGTGCGAAGTTGTTTATGTCGTCGTAAGATGAAATGTGCCCTGGCACTATCGTTGTCCACTCTTACCTTGTTAGGCGGCGCTTATTGCATGGATTGGGGTATTAGCGTTTTTTGGGGCTCCCATTGTGTTCCACTTTGCAAGAGGGAACGAGAAGTAGCTGTGTGAAACGAAACGAATGAATGCAATAGCCGTGTGAAACGAATGCAATGTTACTGAAATCTCTGGTTGGTTTGTATCCTGATTTCAAACGTGATGATGAATGTCTGATCTGCCTGATGGTACGCGGAATTTCTTTAACGGACCTACGCGACCTGTGGGCGAGAATCTCATCAAGCCCGATGTGGACAAAATCGTTCTGCTCGGACCTGGATGATGCAATTTGATTTGGGTCGGGCCAAAAAACGGACCAAGAATGAATGATTGGAGTTAGGGAGGAAAGCAGGTTGTGGAAAGCGAAAGCGAAAACGGAAAACGGAAATGTTTCTTTGTGTGTTGAGGATTGAGGTCAGTCTTTGCAAGTCGAGTGCTTGTGAGTCACTTCTTGCAAGAGTCATTTTCGACCAATGATTTTGTCGTTTGCTGCTGTGCTTCACTCGCTGTTGATCGCTTTAGCAGTCATCATAGTTTTGCTTATACTGTTACTTCACTCGCATTGTAATTTCGTAGATTCAGTTACGGTTTATGACTTCAAAGACTGGATTTAGTCTCTTTCTGATGTTTCCATTGTAAAGCCGACAAAAGTTGATCTTTGCAGATCGAGTACTATAGCGAGTCATTCCCTGCAAATTGAGTTTCAACGTTTGTGTTTTGAAGGCGACTGGTTGATCTTTACAGATTGAGTGCTGGCGAGTCATTCTCTGTAAATAGAGTTTCGTCATCCGGAATTTTGGGCCAATTAGTGTAGCTTGAGGCCGTACTTCACTCACTACGAGATTTTCTTCACTGATTTTGTTCAGTATTGTTGCTACACAGAAGGCTAAGAAATGTTGCTGCTACACAGAAGGCTAAGAAACATTTTCAGTTAAATTATTTCAGTCAAATTGACTTCAATCGAAGTTTTTCGCGAGATTTTCGCATTGTTTTTCCGTTTTTCCGTTTTTTTTTCCGTTTCGTTGTCGTTGTTGCTGTTTTGCCGGTGATTTTGCAATTTTCGCTGGATGGATGAATGGTGAAAATGAGCGGATCAGACGGTTGGTGACGTGAGTACGGTGCATGAGAATTTTTATTTTTTATTTTTTACTTTTGAAGCTCAGGCTCAGTTCTTTTGTTTACTTTGCTGCATTTTTTGGTGATTTCTTAGCAGCTTTCCGCTATTTCCCCCAAATTTTCCATCAGCAGATGGCAATTTCTCAATGCAAACTATCCTACACTTGTTCATGGAACGTTTTGCTGCTGTCTTGTGTAAGAGGCTAGCGGAAGCAACTGAAGATGGTCAGTCCACCTCTGACCAGTGACCGCCGTTAGTTCTCGAGGTCGAAACAGCTTTTCTTTCTTCTTTTTTGTCACTTTACGTGATGTGTGGGCAAGGGAAGAGCTATAGCTCTGTTTGTCGTTCCGAAGGATAGTTTCTTTGTGATTTAGTGAATGTGAAAAAGGGAGTCCTGTTTTGGTTTGTGTGCAGTGTCCGGTTCTTGCAATTTGCGCCCTGAGCTTTTCGTCTCAGCGCAAATGTTAACTCAATTCTTCATAACAAAAGAAATCCGAAATTGTTCCACGTTTATTTTGTATTTCGTACAGAAAACAAATAAAATGTAACAAAGTCCTCCATAAAATTGACATAGCTGGGA